>NW_025963868.1:23855000-24122500 GCF_023055435.1 Haliotis rufescens
ACGGTGCATTCCCTTTCACAATTGAAAAGTTATTAGAAACACTTGGAAACAGACCCGTGAAGATCCTGGGTAGAATAGATCTTCAGCAACCCATGCTTGCCGTAAAAGGCGACTATGCTTGTCGTAAAAGGCGACTAACGGGATCGGGTGGTCAGGCTCGCTGACTTGGTTCATGCATGTCATCGATCCCAATTGCGTGGATCGATGCCAATGATATTAATCACTGGATTGTCTGGTCCAGACTCGATTATTTACAGACCGCCGTCATATAGCTGAAATATTGCTGAGTGCGGCGTTAAACCAACCAACCAACCAACTTGGAACCATTTCTGTTGTATTCCAATCTAGGCTGGTTGACTTATGTTGTGGCTTTCCAACACAAATCAATCAACGCAGGGTACATTGAATTAATAGGCCATTTTCAGTTTGACCTGAAAGGTCTTCAAAAGGGCCTGGGCAGTGAGTCTAGGCAGTTTTTATGCCACCTGAAAAAAGTGTCCACATTTTTTAATGATGCTTACAAATTTCATCCCACTGTTTAACTTGCGAGGTTGTCTTTTTCATTGTCACACGCCCATGTACTCAACACCTAACACTGACATTAACGCGCTGTTTGAATTTATGTTGACTGGTTCAAGATAATTGCTATGACGTGTAAGTTATGTATGAGTTTGGTGACGTGATACTTCTAGAGATCGCAGTGTACTTTTAAGGTACTATTCATCATGAATAAAGTTGAATGCCTTGGAAAAGTTCATGGTCGTTCTGTACTCGGATGGTACATGTAGGTCAAGGTCACATTGTCATGGTGATCCGTG
Organism: Haliotis rufescens; assembly: GCF_023055435.1. NCBI lineage: Eukaryota > Metazoa > Mollusca > Gastropoda > Lepetellida > Haliotidae > Haliotis > Haliotis rufescens. The sequence goes on from NW_025963868.1 coordinate 23,855,819, forward strand.
GTCTTGTGGCCAGTGACTCTGCCCGGGGAGCGAGAGGTCGCGGGTTACCATGACAAACCACGCCTAAGTTTAACGTGTTCACCCAACTCAGACACAGTACAGTGACGCTGAGACGACATGTCCTTGTTTTATTTCCTAACTGCCGAGCGTCAGGCAGGGTAACAATAGACCACATAAAGAAAACTAAACGAGCCCTACCGCAGTGGGTCATATGAGTAAATAATTTCGAACTGCAAGCAATTCATTTCTTTTTTAAGTGTAGCGGCATGGTATGTGTCGTTCTTGTTCTCGTGAAGATCCGGGGTAGAATATGTCTTCAGCAACCCATGCTTGCTGTAAAAGGCGACTATGCTTGTCGTAAGAGGCTTTTCTTTCGTTGGTTCGTACTTCAATGAAAACAATATTTCATAACATTCTAGCATACATTTCCACTTTCAATTAATCAGGCATCATATCTAACAACTACAATCATTACATTAACAGTGATAGGTCTGAAAAATGTTTGATGCCATGTGTCTCTGTAGTAAATATATTGAAGCTTATGAATGGTATTTTTGTGTTCTGTGCACTGTGATACTGTAGTATTAAAATAAAATAATTCACAATACCATAAGGTCCCTTTTCTCGTGGTTGGTTTCTTTTATTAAGTGTAGCGGCATGGTATGTGTCGTTCTTGTTCTCGTGAAGATCTTGGGTAGAATATGTCTTCAGCAACCCATGCTTGCCGTAAAAGGCGACTATGTTTGTCGTAAGAGGTGACTAACGGGATCGGGTGGTCAGGCTCGCTGACTTTGCTGATGCATGTCATCGTATCCCAATTGCGGGATTGATGCTCATGATGTCAACCATTGGATTATCTGGTCCAGACTCGATTATCTACACACCGCCGTCACATAGCTGGAATATTGCTGAGTGCAGCGTTAGAGTGTTGTAAATCTGAAGAAATGAATACACGAAACAGGAAGCTTTAACTATAGTGCGTGATTTCTATTATATTTTCTCCCTAAAATATATTGCCAAAAACTTTTAATTGTGTCGTAACTGCAACTCTGAATGTTGTCACCTATAAATTGTGCATACTACTGGCAATACTTTTATGTCAATATTAGGTTCCACATGTACAATTTCTTCCACACGAACCCAGCAACATCTTGACGAAAGACGTATACGATCCCTTTAAATACAAAGACCTAGCCAGAATAGAATTTTCTTTGTCAGAGATTGCAGTCTGTTTGCATGTCAGTGACAGCTTCGAACGAAGGGCAAGGTCACCACCGGAATAAGAAAAGACAACCGTTTCACGCTAGAGATGGGGAATGTTATTGTTCACATTTGGGATGTTTTGGATCACATAATCAGAAGTCAGGCACACTTCTATGGAGTTTTCGAATGATTTGTATCGGAAATGATCACCTTTAGTGACCTGGTCGTGCAGTCGTGTATGTTCATTCAGGAACAAACACCTCCGGAAGCAATGTCACAAAACGCTTCGCATGGCGACACTGATGGCACAACCGGAGCATTGATCGTAAGCCTTGATATCTGACCAGATAGTTTAAGCTGACTTCATTTCACCACGCTTAACCTTTTACGATAAATCAAATTGAAAGTCGCGAATGTGGTCGGGTGCGTCACCCTCATTGTGACCCCCGACCCCATCGGTAGACATTGCATACGGATATGCATGGCTCGATTATATAATGTCTGCAGTAGCTCTATGCATACCTAACATAGAATGCAAAGCGAATTTAGTGCGTGTGACGATCTTGTTTGGTTTAATAAAGTGTGTGTAAGTGTCTCTCGTTTTCTTGACATTCCTTTAGTTCTGCTTTGTAGTTGAGACATTCGTCCCCACTCGCCCCTTTCCGTAACCTGCAAGAAGACTCGTCCCCCTATCGATGAAAGTTATGTGTGAAAATATGACAAACCAATCAGAATGCGCGTATGATTTCGAGTTCTTTGTCAAATAATCCCTCAGAAATAACTTTTGATTTTACATATGTCTTGCATCTTAAAATATACCCAAGACACAGTTAAATGTGTTCAATCATACTGTATAAATCCGCATGCCCCGATGTGCTTTAAATTGCATCTGAAATATATATAATATATGGGGAAATAAATGTGAGCATTACGCAACGAGATGACAATTGTTTTAGGTGTGCCCGTTTGCGCTAAGACGGAACCCAGTCGCAAAGATGGCCATGAGAGGGGCACGAGTCGCTATTCGGCTTGTCCCGGAATAACACGAGTTGGTCACGAATGGTAGTTGAGAAAGCGAATGACGTCTCGCGATTTTTTTATGAATGAAAAAAGAAGTTCCGGTGTGACAGAGGTCACAGTTATCCAATGAAAACGAATAAAATGAGGTCAACTTTGTACGACACACGTTTGACGTACGGATTTAGTATCTTAGCACCTGTATCTTCACCACGTGAGTAATAATGTTGTGTACGACAAATACTTACCTTTTTATGAAAATTGTGTCACTGTTGGGAGAGCAGTGCTGGGTTAACAAAACAGAACACTATTAAAAACATATTGATATCAATTTCAAAATGTTCTCATAATGATAAATTATACAGTAATCGTGGTCCAAAAGGTTCCTTGTTACACCACGCCATCTGTGTTAATTAACTTATGATGTGCGAAATATATGCACAAATATAGTCACCTTGTATGACGTGCCTGTCATAATCCTGGCCAGTATCCCAATACAATATATTAAAATATCACTTTGTCCAAGCAAAATGACGAAGTGTATCACTCACCTTACAAATTTGGCTTACAAATAATGCAATCATACCTGTATACACACAATTTACTGAGTCTCATACCTGCATACATAAGCTACACTCATACATGCATACATAAAATACACTCATACCGGCATACACACAATATACGCATACCCGCATACACTCAATACACTCATACCTGCGCACATACAATACACTCATACCTGCATACACACAATACACTCATACCCGCATACACACAATACACTCATACCCGCATACACACAATACACCCAAACCCGCATACACACAATACATGCATACCCGCATACACACAATACACAAATACCTGCCTACATACATAAAATGCATGCATACCCGCATACACACAATACACGCATACCTGCATAAATAAAACACTTTCATACCCGCATACACACAATACACCCATACCTGCATACATAAAATACATTCATACTCTCATGCACACAATACACTCATACCTGCATACACACAATACACTCATACCTGTATACACACAATACACGCATACCTGCATACACACAATACACTCATACCTGCATACACACAACACACTCATACCTGCATACATACAATACACTCATACCTGCATACACACAATACACTCATACCTGCATACATACAATACACGCATACCTGCATACACACAACACACTCATACCTGCATACATACAATACACTCATACCTGCATACATACAATACACGCATACCTGCATACACACAACACACTCATACCTGCATACATACAATACACTCATACCTTCATACATACAATACACTCACACCTGCATACATACAATACACTCATACCTGCATACATACAATACACTCATACCTGCATACACACAATACACTCATACCTGCATACACACAATACACTCATACCTGCATACATACAATACACTCATACCTGCATACACACAATACACTCATACCTGCATACATACAATACACTCATACCTGCATACATACAATACACTCATACCTGCATACACACAATACACTCATACCTGCATACACACAACACACTCATACCTGCATACATACAATACACTCATACCTGCATACATACAATACACGCATACCTGCATACATACAATACACTCATACCTGCATACATACAATACACTCATACCTGCATACATACAATACACTCATACCTGCATACACACAATACACCCATACCTGCATACACACAATACACTCACACCTGCATACACACAATACACTCATACCCGCATACACACAGTACACTAATACCTGCCTACATACATAAAATGCATGCATACCCGCATACACACAAAACACGCATACCTGCATACATAAAATACACACATACCCGCATACACACAATACACTCATACCCGCATACACACAGTACACTAATACCTGCCTACATACATAAAATACACACATACCCGCATACACACAATACACTCACACCTGCATACATAAAATACATTCATACTCTCATGCACACAATACACAAATACCTGCATACATACAATACAAGCATACCTGCCTGCATACACACAATACACTCATACCTGCATACATAAAATACACACATACCCGCATACATACAAACCACTCATACCCGCATACACACAATGCTCTCATACCTGCATACACACAATACACTAATACCTGCATACACACAATACACTCATACCTGCATACACACAATACACTCATACCTGCATACATAAAATACATTCATACATGCAATACACTCATACCTGCATACACACAATACACTCATACCTGTATACACACAATACACTCAAACCTGTATACACGCAATATATGCATACATGTTTACACACAATACACGCATACCTGTTTACACACAATATATGCATACATATTTACACATAATACACCCATACCTGCATACACACAATTCACTCATACCTGTATACACGCAATACACCCATACCTGCATACACACAATACACTCATACCTGTAAACATACAATACAATCATACCTGCATACACACAACACACACATACCTGAATACACACAATACACCCATACCTGCATACACACAATACACCCATACCTGCACATACACAATACGTGCATACATACAATACACTCATACCTGCATACATACAATACACTCATACCTGCATACATGCAATACACTCATACCTGCATACACACAATACACTCATACCTGCATACACACAATACACGCATACCTGCATACATACAATACACTCATACCTGCATACACACAATACACCCATACCTGCATACATACAATACACTCATACCTGCATACACACAATACACTCATACCTGCATACATACAATACAAGCATACCTGCATACATACAATACACTCATACCTGCATACACACAATACACTCATACCTGCATACACACAATACACTCATACCTGCATACATACAATACACTCATACCTGCATACACACAATACACTCATACCTGCATACATACAATACACTCATACATGCATACACACAATACACTCATACCTGCATAAACACAATACACTCATACCTGCATACATACAATACACTCATGCCTGCATACACACAATACACCCATACCTGCATACATACAATGCACTCATACCTGCATACACACAATACGTGCATACACACAATACACCCATACCTGCATACATACAATGCACTCATACCTGCATACACACAATACACTCATACCTGCATACATACAATACACTCATACCTGCATACACACAATACACTCATGCCTGCATACATACAATGCACTCATACCTGCATACATACAATACACTCATACCTGCATACACACAATACACCCATACCTGCATACACACAATACACTCATGCCTGCATACATACAATACACTCATACCTGCATACATACAAGACACTCATACCTGCATACACACAATACACACATGCCTGTATACATACAATACACCCATACCTGCATACACACAATACACTCATGCCTGCATACACACAATACACACATGCCTGCATACATACAATACACTCATACCTGCATACACACAATACACTCATACCTGCATACACACAATACGTGCATACACACAATACACCCATACCTGCATACATACAATGCACTCATACCTGCATACACACAATACACTCATACCTGCATACATACAATACACTCATACATGCATACATACAATACACTCATACCTGCATACATACAATACACTCATACCTGCATACACACAATACATCCATACCTGCATACATACAATACACTCATACCTGCATACACACAATACACCCATACCTGCATACACACAACACACTCATGCCTGCATACACACAATACACACATGCCTGTATACATACAATACACCCATACATGCATACACACAATACACTCACACCTGCATACACACAATACACTCATACCTGCATACATACAATACACTCATACCTGCATACATACAATACACTCATACCTGCATACATACAATACACTCATACCTGCATACATACAATACACTCATACCTGCATACACACAATACATCCATACATGCATATACACAATACGTGCATACACACAATACACTCATACCTGCATACACACAATACACTCATACCTGCATACACACAATACACCCATACCTGCATATACACAATACGTGCATGCATATAATACACTCATGCCTATATACACACAATACACTCATACCTGCATACATACAATACACTCATACCTGCATACACACAATATACTCATACCTGCATAAACACAATACACTCATACCTGCATACACACAATACACCCATATCTGCATACACACAATACACCCATACCTGCATACACACAATACACTCAAGCCTGCATACACACAATACACTCATACCTGCATACACACAATACACTCATGCCTGCATACACACAATACACTCATGCCTGCATACACACAATATACTCATACCTGCATACATACAATACACTCATACCTGCATACACACAATATACTCATACCTGCATAAACACAATACACTCATACCTGCATACACACAATACACCCATATCTGCATAAACACAATACACTCATACCTGCATACACACAATACACTCATGCCTGCATACATACAATACACTCATACCTGCAGACACACAATACACCCATACCTGCATACATACAGTACACCCATACCTGCATAAACACAATACACCCATACCTGCATACACACAATACACTCATACCTGCATACATTCAATACACGCATACCTGCATACACACAATTTACTCATAATTGCATACACACTTATACTTGGGGTAAATATAAAACAGACTTCCTCTAGACGTTGAAAAAGGATCATCAACATTTATGTGTCCAGTCAAAAGGTGAGTGAGTAAGTGAGTTGGGTTTAACGCCGCTTAATGTGGGAGGAAAGCCCGAAGTGATGCAGGTCTCCGACGTTTACCACTTCGGTGAAACCCACGAGCACGGGTATGGTGCTGACCAACCTTGAAACATAATCGGGGTAAACCGGGATTCGAACCCACAATCATAGGTTTCTGGCGTGCCCAAGGGACGCAACTCTGCACAGCGAATCGCGGCGCCTTAGACGATTGGGCCACCCGTGCCCCCCGCAAGACTCTGATTCAATTGCCTTAATGGTACAATGTGTGAAACCCACACGGGTGGCCCAGTCGTGTTTCTAGGTTTGTCAGCACCATACCCGTGCTCGTGGGTTTCACCGAAGTAGTAAACGTCCGAGACCTGCATCACTTCGGTGGCAGAGCAGTCGCTACGGGTCCTTGGGCGAGCCAGAATGCTGTCATCGTTCGAATCCTGTTCCCCCGGATTATGTTTTTTGGATTTCCCAGCAACATCACGACGGGGGTCATGGGCTTCAAACATTACAACCATGTAGGGAATCGAACCCGGAGCTTTGGTGATTAACGAACATTTAACCACTAGACTACACCACTACTACTACCCGGGTATCCACCCACCCTATTACCCAACCCTACCCGGGTACCCACTCTAGGTCTCAGGAGATGTCTCAAAATGTCCGATTGAGAACATTTTTAGCATAGCCCTGGGAAAACGTATTTAGATTGATGTATTAAACAATGTGGTCATTCATACACTGAATTTGAATTAAGTTATATCTTTATTCAACCATATGAAAAATCAGAAGGAATGGGTGCATAGTCAGAAAGAAATGGGAACATTTGTGACTTGTAGTGTAACCATAGAGTTCTAGATATTTTTTGTCATTAAACAATATATCACGTGACTAACTGTGGGTACCCGGGTCCTACTCAATACCCACCCGACCCGGGTACCCGAGTTACCCGTCCCAGCCCTAGTGTATACTTTCTCTTGCCCGGCAGTTTACATTCAACATGGAGAGATTTTGTCAATATTGTTTCTGTCTATACAATAGTTGTATATGCCAATCTCACAAATTAATATTTGAATAGATGTTGAACTGTGTGATTTACGTTACGCAACTCTTTCTATTTGGATCAAATACAAAAACTCAATCTAGTTACAATAAAACTAAAAAACTATTTTAAAAGACCTTTTAGTGGAGTGATTGGGTTTCCTTTTTTCGGACGGTTTGTCACCGTTATTCGACTTTTGGCACCACAAGCGCAAAGAAGAGAAACTACTAACATCAATCGCCAGCAAGGGTGATGTGTTAAGATGTCCAGACGACCTTGGCGAAGGTCACAGTGTTTATAGCACTTGCCTTCCAAAATGATTCATATAAGGACACATATATACGACACATATATACGACACATATACACCCACCCCGGTCGTCCTTGAGCTACATTTTTACGGTGTTCTGATTAAAGCTGGATGACGAATTGAAAACAGACCGGGACGTTTTCAAACAGATGAACAGGGTACAATAATCTAATGCGACCTTGAATTATAATGTCCAAGAAATATTTACCTTGATTTTAGGAGTGTACAATAATCTCACATGCCACATCTCACATCTCACCCAGGCATGATGAATCGACGTATCTTATAGTTATAAAATTGGTTTGTATTTTGAGGAGTGATGCATGCAGCTGGGTTCCCAATCAAACTGAGAGCATTTTTGACAATAGCAATGTGGCATTTCGAATCAAGTGTCTCTCTGAAATACAATAAGTGAAAAATTTGGAAGATACCTTTTATTTGTTATAATTCTATACTGAGGTGCATCAAGTTTTAGTCAGGAATTATACACATGCTCAGCAATAGATGTACTCGTAAGGTATATGAAATGTATGTCTTGCAATTGGATTGTGCTAGATGTCATACCTGGGTGACTTCTGTCAAGAATGTGTTGCTTCCTTTAGGTTTTGTTTTTTCATGGATCTTTCAGGAAGTGGGCAGTAACCTTGTGGTTTTTAGGCACAGACGATATGTCTGTGTAATTAAAAGGCAGCACTAATTTTTTTTGTGTGATTTGCATTTGCTGAAGGATGAGTTTCCTGTTCTTATGATTTATCTAGTTCATGGAAGTATCAGAGAACTGTATCTCCCTGTAAACTATATGGCATGGTGTATCGACGTGTCCAAGGCAACGTGCATGACAACACACATGGTGGGCGCTCACAGGCATGGTCCATTAACAAACTGCCAGACAAATGCAAGTATCATTTGATGCAGAATGAAGATGAAACAAACAACATTCTTTTGATACGGATATCATTGTTGTTTTGTTGACCACAACTTTGAAGTGTTTCGGCGACTGGTTTCAGTCTCTGGGAGTTTTGATAACATCTGTAATGTTTTGGTCCAATTTAAACTTTTCAAGCGTTAGACTTTCTTTTGTCCAGCAGTTTACTTTACGTATCTTGAGTATCATGTTAATAGACTATCAATTTGAAACATTACTTTCCTATCTTGTATATTGATGGATTCTGTCACCGCGACTTTATTCAATTTCTAGTTTCATATTGTCGCATCTTTCTTTGTTGTTTGACCAGAGTTACAACATTTAGCGCCCCACCAAAGACTTCAAAACGTTTAATGATAGAAATGACGAGGGAGGACATTTCAAAACTTGAACCGCGTCATACCAAAAGACGTTAAAAGATGGTACTTGTTGTTACCCTGTCTGGCGCTCGACATTAAGGGGCTAAAACAAGGACTGGTCGGCTCGGAGTCAGTATACTGTGTCTGAGTGGGATATTCATGTTAAACTGCGGCATGGTATCTCAGTGAGCTAGCACTATAAATCGGCATCAGTCCGGACTAGTACAAGCAGCCACACACACACACACGTGCATGCACGTCGCTATATAAGTGCAATAATCTTGGACGCGACGTTAAACCCAATTTCACCTCACCTCACCTCACCTCACCTCACCTCACCTCACCTCACCTCAAAGCTTGAAGCATCAGTGATCAACATTGTGTTCAATTCAATGCAATTCTCTTATCGCGACACCTGGAATCGTCACTATTTGATAGTGATTCATACACTGGTATCGTACAAAGACCTTTCTTATGATTGTAGAAATGTTTTATTTGATGAGTAATATATGCAGCTTGGCTCTTATTAAACGAATCCAACAAAGAGCATTTTTGACAATGACAATGTGGCATTTCGAATCAAGTGTCTCTCTGAAATACAATAAGTGAGTGAGTTATAACTTTACATTACCCCATAAAACAATTACAAACGAGTGTCACATACGTTATAAGATAGAGATCAAGGACATTCATGATGGGACCCCGTGTTCACATACGTGACAAGGTAGAGGCAACTTTATAGCTACTGGTTGTATATAACTTCCGGACAGTGTCTCCGGGATGCTATGTTCACCTTTGTCGTGCGAGTGAATGGAAGTGGGCAATATGACGGCTGGGACACAAGCGTGACCGGTCCACAAACTCACACCAGCATCCGCTTGGCAACCGCTGCCCAAACACCGCAAAGCGACCAATCCTATTCGTCTGCATCCCTAAGTAGTTATAACCTTCCGCCCCTCTTCCTTGCATTTCAAGTCGCTATTCTTTCTAAAAGTAAAATAAAAAATGGAAAATAAGAATTACATATGACTAACCGTTTTATTCAACTAGTGCTTGTATTGATAACATATAGCAAAACCCTCAATAATGGCACATTTCTCCAGGTCCTTATGATGCCTTAACTATTGGGTAGTTTGGCAAGGACTACAGGATTAGTGCAAGTTTCTGACGCTGATAATACAGTAATAGTGTAAGATGGTGACTGTAATGTCGAAGTTGTTAACCAACATTATTATCTTCGTACAGTGCTCACAAGTCTTTCTCAAAATTTGAGATACGTAGCACTAATGGCCAAGAAAGTATTATCGCTGAGGACAATGTTTAGTTGTGACAAGTTTCCATACAATGTTTACTTTTAGTTTGGATTCACAAATAATGCCAGTTTTACTGTTATGGTTTGGGGTTACCAATGACGGGAGTGCATAGAGAGGGGACATGTTTCTAAATATAAGTAAGATTTCTCCAAAAATTTGAAAGATATCTTATCTATATTATAATTCTATACCCAGGTGCATCAAGTTTTAGATAGGAATTATACACATGCTCAGCAATAGATGTACTCGTAAGGTATATGAAATGTATGTCTTGCAATTGGATTGTGCTAAATGTCATACCTGGCTGACTTCTGTCAAGAATGTGTTGCTTCCTTACGGTTTTGTTTTTTCTTGGATCTTATTTTACATTGAGGGTTGCGGGTTCACCCTTGTTACTCTTAATGTAAAACATATTCTTATGTAACTTTTTTTACATTAACTGATGGAGATCTTTTTTTCTTTTACAAAAAAAGGGTTAACACTATGAAATAACACTTATCAAACTTTCATTGAACTTCACAGAAATAATTGATCGTTACTTTGTCTAGATGTGCAAACGACTAATGATGTTTAGATTCCCCCTCTACAACGACCACCTGGTTGTTATATTCAGGCTACATAAAAGGTTTATCGCCCCGAACCCTTTCAACCGATTTTTATCAAACTTACTGTTTTACACAGGTTATTTTTCGATACTCTGCAAGGTAACCTCGTTACTTTCCTAATACCGTAACGACGGAAAGGAGGACTCAGCCCAAGCAGATCAGACCAAGTTGTGAATGATGGTGGGTTGTTAAATGGTCCATTAACAGAGTTATAGGCATAAAATAATGGACATTTCGTTGCAATATTACGGATATGACAGTTAAGCATACACCAGAATGATATGCTATTACAAACGACAAACGACAAATTCCAATACAATGATGTTTGGTTTTTAAAAAACCCGTAGGTTTCCCAAGTAAAGTCTGTATTTTTCGGATATGAAGTCAAACCTTTTCTATAGCAGTTGAGCATATCCTGTAGTAAGACCATTGTTGATTGAAAATAGCGAAAAAGATCATTAGGCATACGGCTTTTGTATGTAGAGTATTTCATGTCAGTTAGGAACCGACCATTCGATCTTCTAGGGGAGCTGACATAAGCTCACCACGGAACTTCGTCCCAGGTAAATGCTATCTTTCGACATATTTTATGATTAAATCGTATTGGATTGTGAATAGATTTCGCATGACGGATGACGTACGCCGTACAAAGACTGATGGCAATACGTCACATAAGCCTTTCGGACATCTTGCATGTAGGGATAAAAATTAAGCTAACTAGAACTGAACTGTTCTATGGGGAATTAATGAAGGCATGTCGTACAGTGTCCGTAGCTACACCTACGTACATATCTGAAAGAAATCGATGTAGCAGTTTAGAAGTTGTCCAGACAAACTGAAATGACGAAGTAATAAAAGGCAATAACTCCGCCAAAATTTAAAAAACAAAACAATTGCAATGTGCCCAACAACATGTTGAAGTGGCCACGACTACAAAGTTTAATTGACAATTAGTTTAGAAGGAATTGTTCGGAAAGATATTTTCTGCGGACAGACCGACAGACGGGCTGACACGCTGATTCCATTATACCCCCTAACTTCGTTGCGGGGGTACAATGAACTAATGAGCTATTGAAATTATATTCAAGAGGATTTTCAAAAGGAATTCATAAATAGATATTTATTTAGATGTTTGAGACCTGTAAATTTCAAAATGGCGACTGTGACACCATCTTGGATTTCTGAATGAGGTTATATTACTATGTGTTGTGCTTATAATCCACACCTAGTTTCATTAAGAACACTTATTAGTATGGTAAAATAGTCTTAAATAGGTTTAACTATCTAAATTTCGACCAGTCAGAGGACTACATTCCGTTGGTATTGTAATAAAATGTGCTTTGTGTGCAAAAATATATCTAAATATTTAAAGTCATATTGTATAGTGTCCCTAGATACACCTTTGTACCAAGATTAACAAAATCGTCAGATTGTCGCCGTTGAGAGGTTGTTGGAATATGAAAGGTGCAGTGCACTTACACAAGTTCCATGGCTTTCCAAGTTCCATTCTTTTTGTTGTTCCTGAGAATACGCGCACAGTTGAAGGGAGAATACATTCTATTACGAATAATTAGTCTTCACTTTATTCAGTACTTGTACAGCCTTTTTTGTACAAACGAGTGAGTGAGTGAGTGAGTATGGTTTTACGCCGCTTTTAGCAATATTCCAGCAATATCACGGCGGGGGACACCAGAAATGGGTTGTACAAACGAAATACAATTTAGGTGCAAACAGTATAAAATACAACACATTCCTTTGCATTCGTTTTTTGAAAAAGCAGTTTTAACATAATTGCATATTATCAAAGTTGGCGTATTTGTGTTCTTACAGCATTGGCGTAAAACAAGTACTTTTCTGTATTCATATTGATAATCGGGTCTTGCGATGACAGTAATGTTTTAAACTTCAGAATATTTGGAAAGATGTAAACACTTTGCCTTTGATGGCTATAACATAGAAAAATTAACAAAAAGTGATATTCATTTTCGATATGGTTCAGGTTACAAACTTTACATTTTCTAAATTCTCGAGGAATATTGAAATATCGTCCACGTTCATTTTCTAAATTGTGAGAACTGAGCGATGTCAAAACGAAAACGAGTCAATGTGGTCCATAATTTATTTTCAGTTATACTACTCAAATATAGTTCTCACATGAAATTGATGTTTTAAACTGTGCATAATAAGCCATTTGTGGGCTTTCGTATAGGTCACTATGCCAAACCTGTAAAAAGTTTTAAACGCTGACGTAAGATATTTAAAAATGCGGTTATATTACCACAAGTTTGAAAGTACCAGACATAACCAAATCCTAATATGAACAGTTTTAAGTTTCGTTACCCAATTTACGTGGCCTTGTTCATCGTACAGCCGCATTAACATTTTTTTACAGTAACACTTTTTGGGGTAAACGAGATTCCTGCATATTATAAAGAGACAGCCAATGTTTGACACATTTCAAAACAGCGAGAGAATGAATAAAAGATCTGCCAGACTCGGTTCTATGTCACTGAACCCCAAAAATTCAGTATTGGTGTTGTCTTTGTATCAAAACATTTGAAGTAAAAGTGAGGCGAGTATGTTTTCAAGGAATGTATAGTTACTGATTAAAAGGACCATGAACACCTTTCTTGCCTGAATTGCAATATTTAAGCATTCGACCTCAGTAATCTATTGCTAAAATACAAGCCAAGATAACTGTATCCAGTAACTACTTCAAACGCATTTCCATCATAATACCATTTTTTTCATAACGTGATAAACCTTCCCTATTTTTGAAAAACAACTATTTTTGTTTTCGATAGATTGACTGGCATTTCATATTTACAACAGTCATCATGCAATATATTCAAGTTCATTTGTCATTGTTGAAAGTATTGCCAAACACAAACAGAAGCAGAACAAGATAAATAAATTCCGGATGTAACTCAATACCAAAACGACAATTTTGTTCCATTTCAGTAACCGGTTCGTTTATAAAAAAAACTGAAACAAAAAGGGACAAAGCATACACCCATGCCCCACACCCATGAAGCAACAAATGTACCAGATACTCTGTTATTTGAACGAACACAAGCCTTTACATTACTGTACATGGATTGTAACATTTTACCCATTTTGGCGCTTAAAACATGTTTGTACAATGGCTTCCATAGATGTCGTCAAGGCCAGCTGATTTATTATGTTTCTTGGCACTGATGTTTTCAAAAATTTCGGATCTGGTGATTGGGGATTCTAATATGTCAGTTTTTGCACATAACCTTGACATGTCAATATGTCTTCCACCTCGCCAAGATTATCCTGAATACCCATTGGTTCAGAATTCAGTGACGAGAAATAGACTCCCCAGTCTTGTATATCAATAGGGTTGGGTCGTTGCGGTCGTCCAGACACACACTTTATGATGTCCTAGGAACGTTTAGAGTCCACCGCTGCTGCATTTTCTGGGTCACTCCTTTTACATTGTGCAAACTGGTCCTTCTTGATTCAACAGCTATCTGTATTCATTGCAAACTTTGTTATACTTAATAAGGTATGAGTTATCTTTAGTTTCTTCTGAACGCATTTAAAAAATGGCACCGCAGAGTTGCGTCCCTTGGGAACGCCAGAAACCTATGATTGTGGGTTTGTCAGCCCCATACCCGTGCTCGTGGGTTTCACCGAAGTGGTAAACGTCTGAGACCTGCATCACTCCGGGCTTTCCTCCCACATTCAGCTGACACCCAGAGATATAACTGGAATACTATTAAAAGCGACGTTAAACCCAACTCACTCACTCACTCACTAAATGCCCAATAAATGTACAGTCACCGATCAGATAATCAGTTCCAAATCTTCCATTTGCAATATGTATGTTCAGAATTGAACACATTTCCAAAAGAGTTTTTCCAAAGTTAATTAGTAATTTATCACATGAATATCTTTCCATCTCAAATTGTGTAAAAAATATTCTAAGTAATTATTAATTTCAACATGGTGAATAACATCGTTCTCCACATAGTCCCGCGTCACACCGGTTCTACTGTTCATGTACAATGGACCTGTGAATATCCGGGGTAGAATTTGACTTCAGGAACCCATGCTTGCCGTAAAAGGCAACAAACGGGATCGGGTGGTCTCGCTGACTTGGTTGATGCATGTCATCATATCCGAAATGCGTGGATCGATGCTCATGATGTCAATCACTGGATTGTCTGGTCCAGACTCGATTATTTACAGACCGCCGTCATATACATGTACCTGGAATATTGCTGAGTGCGGCGTTAAACAACAAACAAACAAATCCAAGTACAATGATACAAACACCTGGGTACTCTTCCAGTGAACTCAATCAAAAATACAACAAAATCTCTAACCCATTTTGTCTATCTTTGTTATCATACAAGGTCGATCTCTCCGGTTGGATATATGTAAACACACATAATGTAGCTCTACTGAAACCAAATATTTTTATCCAATAGAACAGTAACAGCATGTTCTCTGTATCAAACATCAACAACATATCGTAACAGTGAATCTTTTATCAAAAGTATTCCTCCCGAATACCTCCCGAACTTGGACCTTTTTGTGGCTGGTAAACAAAAATTTATATCCTGGAAAAATGTCACCAAAGTAATTTCTATTGACTATGGTGCATATAAAGCAACAATGTCATGTTCAGATACAAAAGAGACAAAGCCAATGTCGGGCAGTTTTTTGGTTAAATTTCTATATTCCTTGCAAGGTAAGATATGTTTTTGCATAACCTTCGACCTTGACGGCAGCACCCGCTCCTGATCCACAGTTGACGATCTGCGACTGGAGCCGACAACTGATGCGCATCACCTTCCAGAGTAGTAGCTGGCATGTCCTCAATAATGAGTCTGCCATTCTTATAATAGCCCCTCTTGTTCTCAGATCTGAGCAAAGTCAGTTTCTCACGCTGTCGCTTTTACGAATAATTGCAAGAAACCGAGCAAAAACAATAAAAAACGTGAAAATAGCAAAACGGATCCTATATTTCCAATCAAACTTTGTTTATAAGAATATTTTATATTAAGGAGCGATATGTACGATATTAACCCTTAATGTAAAAAAAATAATTTGTACATTAAGGGTTGTGGGTTGTTACTCTTCATGTTAAAACAGGATATTATTCTGGTTTGGGGGTCACTGGCCTCAAGGACAGAAATAAAGTTTGTTTTGTTTGTCTGTTGTTTAACTCCGCTCCCAACAATATTCCAGCTATTTGACGGAGGTCCTAAATTATCGAGTCTGGACCAGATAATCCAGTGATTGACATCATGAGCATTGATCAACGCAATTGGGATACAATGACATGCATCAACCAAGTCGACGAGCCTAATCCCCCGATCACGTTAGTCGCCTTCTACGACAAGCATAATCGCCTTTAACGGCAAGCCTGGGTTGCTGAAGACCTATTCTACCCCAGATCTTCACGGGTCACAGAAAAATAAAGAATTGAGTTGAATCAATGATCGAACATTTTGAGAAACATCTAACGAGAGTTCCCGTAACATAGATGCATAGATAAACATCAAGACGAACATTAGCGTTCATTTATAGGTAGACCAACATAGACACATTTGACTGGTATTCACTGATACCACTAGCAGTGCAAGGGCGTATGTAATAAAACACTAAATCAACAACAGTGAGAAGTGTAAATATGTGCGTATCAAACAGAGTGGTATGTTTATGTGCATGCACTCGGTGATTAGGTTCTAGTCAATAGTGCACCCATCACAAGGCGAAACAAAATGAAGACGGGGTTAGGTGTATAGCCCAGCGAAATGTGATGACACCAAAGTATGACCCAAGCCTAATGATAATGATAATTTTATGTAAATAGCATCATGAATTGTTTACGGAAACAAGAATTTGAGCATGAAGGCATCGGCGTGTCTCTTTAAATCATTCTCGTCAGTCATTTTTATTGCCAAATTTCACACGAAGAAGACACTGTTATGCATGCTGCGGACATATTAAACACTTTAATTGTATGTCAGTTTGTGTTGGTTGGTGTTCGTGGTGCATGGTGGGAATTAAATTAAAAAGTCTCTCCCCGGTTTTTTTTGCAACCATTAAAAAAACGTCTTATCTCCCTCCTTACTTAAAAAACATGTGCCCGAGAAATATATATTAATATAATGCAGCTTTGGGTTTCTCTCGTGTTTGAAATATGCCCACCACCTGATAAAGTTGAATTTAGACTTAGCCGTTTTGGCGTTTTACATAACATTAGCAGAGAGTTTGTTTTGTCCTCGTTGGTTTCTTGTTAATATAGTTAGGTTCAAATATGACATTCACCATCTGTAGCCTCCTCAGCCTGATAACAAGAAGTACAATTTTATTTACAGATATACAGATACCTTAATGGCCCGTCATAATTACCTTTGTTAGGTGATATTTTAACTTGTGAAAGAAAACACTCACATATTCTTTTCAAAGCATTTTTGGTTTGCAGACTGAAACTCAGATAAGGACTTTCTCTGTTACGAAGGGCACTTTGTGTGAAATATTCTATTTTAACATTACAACGGAAAAAATGTAATACGTTGCGAGCTGTGAGAACGTGGCAGATGTTTAGATAACGTTTGTAGTGTTTACAACAAAAGCTTCAGGCTTCACATTCCATTCCGTTCATAGCAAATAAATGCATACATATTTCGTTATATAAGACAGCAACGCGATAAGAACAATGAAGAACGAGGCTTGGTTTGTTTCACAATTAAACACTATTTTCGAACGTACGCTCACAACTTAAATTTGACGGTGCTATTGTTAGAGTTTAGTGAGTTGTTCCCCTTAGATGAAGCTGGGCAACGCAGAGAACTGTAATGGTCAAACGATCGCATCCACAAGTGGGCGAGACATGGTCATCTGTAATAGGAAAGGAACGGATAATGGTCGCCAAGTATCAAGTCGGCACGTTCTCTTTATACTGACAATTGTAACCTACATATTTATAAAATGGATATCTCCGACATTGCCGAGATCGGATTGTATGCAGAGAGTCATCCTTATTTAAATACGGGTAAATATTTTTAAAGCTTGTACATTTTATTAACATCCTCAAAGGGGCTGAAAATAATGTTGATTTCCCATATAAATGATGGCTACAAAACCCTTTTCATATTCATACTAAATCTCTGACAAAAGCAGAGTCGATTGTCCGATTCCGACTATATCATGAGCATGTGTATATGAATCACTTTCAAATAGTGATGATTTTCCAGGTTTTCGCGAAAAGGTGAGCCTATCCTGCCCCACCGGTGGCCCGTCACAAACACATGCAAAGGCAAGTCAATCGTTAACCTAAAAAAACACGGGAGCATAGTCAAAATAGGGAATTGCATCGGACATAATTTTGTAACTGATACGTTAAATTTGGAAATGTCCTCCACATGTCTACCATGCCATGTTTTGAAAGCTTTACTGAGGGAGAACCAACCACTCGGGGCTTATGATTTATTCTCCCTGGTGTGTTTTACAGAACGACAAACAACTCTCCCTCGTAGTTTATGTCTTGCCAGAGCGCGGTTGATATTTAGATGTGTAGTGAAACCATGTTAATTTTAACACAAAGGGGTTTGGGGGTAGCGACTACTGGGTGGGGAATTGGGTGGGAGGGGGGGGGGGGGGGGGGGAGGGGGGTTGAGTAGGGATGCAACCAAGTGGGTTAGAGAAGCGACCAAATCTTTGGTTAATGAGCTACTTCGCTCCGATTTTGGTATTTGGGCTGGTGAAATATTCACTCCTGTTTCATCAAGGTACTGGTCTACATCCCGTGTCACTTTGGCTTGTGAACTTTCTGGTGCTTGTGTTTTAGGTGGTAATCAGAAAACACACTGTTAGTTCTATGAGTGAATATTGAAAGGATGGTTTCAGTTATCAAACTGTAGCGTTGTATCCTATTCTGTCAAAGTTTGGAGTAAGTGAGTGACTATGGTTTTCGGGAACACCACGTCCGGGGATTCCAGAAAGTGGTACTTTGTACCCCTGTGGTGTGTCGTCCGCCGACCCGTTTCACAAAACGATGAAAGCGATCCGACTTTCGTAATACCCCTACTGTTACATAGGGTAACAATAGTCGTCACGCTACAATCGCTGTGTTACCCTTGCCCTTCCTCCCCCCCCCCCCCCCCCCCCCCCACACACACACACACACGCACACACACACACACAAACACACGCATACACACACACACACACGCACACGCATACACACACACACACACACGCGCCAGCGCACACACACACACACACACACACACACACACACGCATACACACACACACACACACACATATGCCGATCGTGACTTAGGGTCACTTACTGGTACATAAATAGATAAGTGCCAACTTTACATTTATTATCACATTAGAAGTTCAAAAAGGTGACTTCAGCTCGAGGCCATGGTGATCTATGCACCTTGAGATTAGAAAATGTTATGGAAATTTATATAAGTTTTACAAGAGCACATACCAGAACAGTGTGTGTGATTCTTGGACACCGAAGGGACTACATGCAGCTGGCAACATGCGTGCCGCCCACATCGTGACATGGCTGTCCTCCTGTCTGCCGTTGGTGCAATGCGACGAGACTATCACCATCTTCCCTGAGTTGCTGAAGATTGGAGATGGCGTTAACTTTGACCATGGACGCTGGAACTATATCGATGATCTGATACCGTTCAATAACCAACAAATTGCCAATTTCCTTCCACTGATTTACCCATCGGAACTAGAAATAAAGGAGACCAGTGCGACCGCTCATCTGTTTCATATTTAGATCCATGCATAAAGATTCAGTGAAACAAAACACGCTCCAGAAGAGCTGTCTGACAAGAGGCTGACTTAACCTTTCCAATAGTCAACTTTCCCTTCACGTCGAGCAATATTCTTGCCGCTCCAGCACTTGGTGTGTACATTTCACAACTTCTAAAGGGCAATCCAGCATGCTCGTTCTGCCAAGATTTCAAAGAGCGTCATACAAGCTTTGCTCATATTGTTTGATCAAGGTTGCAACATTCAAGGTTTCAATATAGCTTTCAAAAAATCATTTCCAAATTTGACGTGTCGCTGAAAAACATTATGTCCGATGCAATGCCCTATTTTGACTTGTACCATATGTTTCTGTGTAAACAATTTTTCACGTGAACAATTGACTTGCCTCTGCATGTGTTTGTGACGGGTGCTACCTGTGAGGCAGGATACCCGCGAACACCTGGTATTATTATTTTTTGACAGTGATTCATAAACACATGCTCATGATATAAACTGACGGCCAAAAGAAACGTTACCAACATTAACTGATTTGCCACTTTGAAACAAAGATGCCAACCTGTTCAAAAACAGTAAAGAACACATCTCACGAATACAGCCTTCATGTTCTCTGTCGTTCTTTGCACGTGCTTTGCGGATTTTGGGAGATATTGGTGTTTTTCAGCAGTTTTTTAAAACATTCTTTCTCAAATTATCGTGCAATTTCCGGGTATAAATTACGCACGGATCTGTTCCCTATCATTGGTTGCGATGATTAACACCAACGAACACGCCAAGACTGACCGCTGTCCAGAGGGAGAGAGCCATAGGTATGCTGCAGATGGGAGCGACACAGAGAGCGGTTGCCATTAACGTGAACTGCTCCAAGATGACCATTACCAGACTGGTCGCACGTCTCCGACAGACTGGCAGAACCGCAGACAGACCATGGAGTGGCAGACCAAAGGTCACGACCCCGCAGGATGACCGCTATTTACGGGTACTTCATCTGAGGAACAGATTTCTTACTGTGACGTCATCAGCTGCCAACAGCTTAGGACATCCGGTCAGCAGACAAACAGTGACCAGACGACTACGAAATTATGGTCTCCGGGCTTATCGCCCTTTCAAGGGCATGACCTTGACCCGTCAACATCGACGTGCCAGATTGACGTGGTGCAGGCAAACTCAGCGATGGCAACAAAGGCAATAGCGGCGAGTGCTGTTTAGTGACGAGAGCAGGTTCCAACTCTTCAAACCTGATGGGCGGACGCGAGTTTATCGACGACGCGGTGAACGTACGGCTCCTTGTTGTGTCCAGGAGGTGGAACCTTACGGGGGCGGAAGTGTGATGGTCTGGGGCGGCATTTGCAGGGACGTGAAGACGGAACTTGTCATCATCGAAGGCAATCTGACAGCACAACGCTACGTTGACAATATCTTACGGCCAGTGGTTCTTCCTTCATCCAGCGTCAACAACGGACGGTGTTCCAACAAGATAAGGCCACACCCCACAAAGCCCGTATTACTGGAGACTTCCTCAACGCCAACAACGTGACTGTCCTGCCGTGGCCAGCTCGATCACCAGATCTGTCACCCATAGAACATCTCTGGGACCAGCTGGGGCGTCGTCTTCAGAAACGT
Organism: Haliotis rufescens; assembly: GCF_023055435.1. NCBI lineage: Eukaryota > Metazoa > Mollusca > Gastropoda > Lepetellida > Haliotidae > Haliotis > Haliotis rufescens. The sequence goes on from NW_025963868.1 coordinate 23,877,940, forward strand.
CAACATCCTCCCCTTACGAGACAAGCGTTGATCGTTGCCCTTCGTGAGGAATGGAATCGGATACCTGCAGTCGATGTGAGGACGCTTGTCTACTCAGTTCGACGCCGCATTCGAAGATGCATTGCCGCTCATGGAGGTCATATCCCGTATTGAACGGTCTGGGCCGTCGTCACCTTATAGTTGTAACCAATGTTGTTGATCGAATACTGGACGAATGACCCCTTGTCAAGAAATGTCCCTGTTGGAGGTCAATGACTTTGTTGTTGAATTAGTAAATTCGCATTTTACTGTTCTTAATGATGAATTTCTACAATACAATTGTTATTGCTGCTTCAAATTGTGTTGGTCATATCTTATCCTAGAAATATCGTTGGTAACGTTTCTTTTGGCCCTAAGTTTAGTCGGAATTATACAATTGACTTTGCTATATTTTTTCTATTGAATATGTAAAGGGTTTTGCCGCTTTCATTATTATTATCAAACACACACATTTACTTCACTTTGTAACATATTTAAGCACAACTGTTAAGTTTTTGATAAATTTTATTCAGTTATTGGTTTTCCTCACATGTACCACCCTCAGTGACTTCCAACGATCACTGCCACAGTAGACAGATAACCCCCAGCCTCAGAGAAGCTAAGTTTGACGTCGTTGTTGTGTTGATGTAGCATGTTGTTGGGGACGTTGTACTCAAAGACCTCCCATACAGTGTCTTCACCAGCGCCGCTGTGGGTCTGCAGAGAGTAGAAGGACGTCAAGGTGTGAGTGTTAACAACCACCGTCTTTAGTTTCTGATGTGGAGACTTCATGCTGAAACTGACACTAACCCTCAGACGAACAAAGTCAATATTTCCAACGCGCGGGACGTTTACTTTAACATCGACGACGATGTTGTGAATGGGGACTACCATGTCGGGGGAGTAGTAGGTGTTCTGTGTCACAGTCGGAGCATGGGCAAAGTTGTGGGTTGTGTGGAATTGGAAGTAACAACTCGCTTCAGCAGGAACGGTTACCATGGAGTTCGTGACGTGAACTGGTTGGTTTGTAGCTAGAGTTGGTTTCTTTTGTGCGTTTAGATATTCACAGGTGGACTTTCCACTTGTGGGATGAAACCAACCTTTGTCAAAATGTAGCGTTACATGACTTGGCTTTTGGTCATGGTTATGGAGAAGAATGTTAAGACCGCCGTTCCTTTGATCAACTAAAACGTGGGGCACAATATTTCTCTCACTGTTATGGAACTGACTGTCTACTCGCAAGTATGTCATTGTGTCATAGAAGGACTTCCAGAACTTGAAAGCTTGGGCAATGTCCCTCTCGTTGTGGTTTTTATCAAGGATGCTGTAGTTAATACTTGCCTGCCCAAGTCGATCGGTATATGTGAGCAAGAAAGCTACCGCTTTTCTCATGACATCCCGACGTTGAAGAAAGGTGAATATCTGGGAATTATGTTGATAAATATACGCCCAGTCAAGAAAGGTGGATGGTTTTTGTACATCAAGTCCTGAAACCTGACCGAGACCAAATTCACTGACAATGATATCAATCAATTTACCTTTCTTCTTATTAGAATAGCTCTCAACGAGATCCAGAAGACCAAAGAGCTTAGCTTCGGAACTCCCGTGGAAATAGTGTGAGCCTCCACTCACATCCATGCTTGTGTAGGAATGAAATGAGAAAAAGTCTAAATGGTTCAGAGCCATGTCCAGAAATTCGGCATCTCTCTTCCAATTCCGGAAGTCGTTACGATCGAACAACATAGAAGCTCCAGTTAACGTAGGCCCTCCGACCTTCATATTGGGATATTTTGCCTTAATCTTCTGAGCTACTGCCTGATGAAATGTGATAAAGGTAGTCCAGTTTGTGTTCTTCCATTGACTTTCTGGTTCATTGATGACTTCGAAGAACTGAGGTGGTTTTCCCTTGGATCCTTTGTTGACTGCGTCGATCAGCAGGAAGACGAACTCGGCTGCAGCATCGATGTTGTTAGGGAAGAATCCGTGGTGGGCTGAGGTGTCAAGCCAGTGAGGCCAAGTGATACCTGGATACAAAACCATTATTGTTTGTAACGACAGTGAAATATCGATGCGATGCGGTCAACTTTATCGACTATAGATAGTTTGGATATTAATATGCTGAGAATAAGCACATAAGTGTTAATGCACACACACACACACACACACACACACACACACACACACACACACACACACACACACACACACACACACATCGTCAGTCCATGTACTTCACAGGTTTGCATAAACTACGTCCCCTCGTGTATAGACCGCGTATAGTCATTATTTAACTAACAAATCAAACAACGGTATAGCTCATGTCAGAGGAGAAATAGCGAGTGCTCTGACCAATCAATTTCATGCAATATTTATTATGCAGCCATCTGCTCAAGACATTGCTTCATTTTAAGACAGTGCTTAAGACATATGCACATGTGCTATAAACGGCACCATGTCATTAGTTAACTACAAATAGTCACACGTCTGTACACACACTTAAGGGCAAATGTATTCACGGGGGATGGAGCAAGCTGGTAAACATCACCAGTACACCGAGGACGTGTTATCCTGTTATTGAATGGAATTCAATTTGTCTGCAGATTTCTCCCTGAGCGACGTGGCCATGGCTTCCAACTGCACCACGCCCTCTACAGGTACCTACCAGTATTGCCCTGTACCCTATATCCCCCGTGAACTTCCGGGTTAGAATTGGTCCTCAGCAGCCTCTTGTCGCACGAGGCGACTAACGGGATCGGGTGGCCAGGATCGCTGATTGGCTGATTCATGTCGTCGTGTCCCAATTAATAATTGATGCTCATGATGTCAGTCACTAGATCCAGGCTCGACTATTTACAGACCGCTGTCTTATAGCTTGAATATTACTGAGTGTGGCAAAAACAGCAGTCAAACAGACAATACACACACACACACACACACACACACACACACACACACACACACACACACACACACACACACACACACACACACACACACACACACACGCACGCACGCACGCACACACACACACACACACACGTGCATGCACATGACTATGTTAATGATCACCTCTCATTCTGAAAGAAAAGCCCTTATTGTCTTCTGAACATTTGACATTGTGTTGCATTTCATGTCCTACCATTTTGCTATCCCACCTGCCCCTTGGCTAATCAGAGCCTATCGCCTTCTATCAACAACCCTCAATGTATTTTATGAACACATTTAAGACACGTGAGCTTTAATTCACAGTGAAAACTGAACTACCCTTTATTTCCATGACAACTTCTGGATGTTGATAACCATTCACATTGTCCAAGTATTTGGTGCAGATTTCGTTTTGATGGGCCTGAAAGTACTTCGGGTCAGGATAGCCCATTTTGTTGGGGTTCTCAGGTGCCTGACATGAAAGGTGATAGAGGGTTAGTCATTGATCTTTACCTTATGACATAATATATACCTTAAACATTTTGTACAGATTACAGAGATAAAGGGAGTTAGACTGTTGGTAATAATATGCCTTTGGGGAATGTTTAGTGTAAGTGGAATCAGTGGAAAACAGTATCAGGACTACCATTGAAACCGACCATGAAGAAGCCGAACTATGGAAAATGTACACCCTTTCAATAGAAATAGCCACACAAATTACAAACTTGACATACAATCTACAGATTACTGTCTTTTGTGGGCGATTTTTCGGACTTTTCACTGGATAGTATCTCTTTATTTAGCCTTTTGGCTTGGTGAAATGGATACACCATCAATTAGATATGTATTTTGGTCAATATTTATCAGAAATTTAGTTCAGTTTTTCCCCACATTCTGCTAATATAAAGTCAAAGCATTTCAGCATGACATTCCATTCCATTTCTAAATACATGAGTGACGTCATGTTTGACTGAAAATTAATGACTTTGTTGGGTTTCTTACGATGTTGATCAACATGTGTTTTCTGGTTTGCGGGTATAATTGAGTTTTTAATCATCAGAAATTTTAACATTTTAATTTTTAAACGTCAACGACAGAGAATAATCAGTCTCAAACATAGTCCCAAAATAGATTCCCTTAATAGATTCCATATGGCATTAGGGCAAACAAAGTGTCGGACAATATGTGAATTGTTATAACGTCGTCGGTTCCAAAATTAATCATATTTCCGGGCAACACAAAACATTGAAAACTTATAATGTTATCTTCTTAATGTATAAACATAATAATTATACGGTAACCAAGTGCTAATGAAAACATAAAGAACGCCCCACCTTCTGAAATAATCCCTCTGCCAAATCTAAAAGTAATAATATATAAATGTCCTAAAAGGAGAAACATAATAATTATACGGTAACCAATTGCTTATGAAATAATGCAATACGTCCCACCTTCTCAAACAGTCCACCTGCCAAATCTCTGTTCAACCACCTGGCTGTCGTTGCTCCAACCCCCTTAACAAGAGGAATTGATGATGAGCTGTCCAATCCATTCTTCCCATTCCATCGACCGTGGTCGAAATGTGTAACTTTGCCAATCTTGAGAATTTCAGGATAAATGGACACGGTGTAATCACATCTTGCGCTTGATAGAATGGACACGAAAAGTGTCAGACATTTCATCTCTGCTGCTTTCACGATAGATATCGCCTAACGAGAGAATCAGTGCCAATCTGTTGACAAGACTGTACCTTATATCCATGCATTGGAAAGAATGGTGCTATCTTATCAGTTGAACAATCCCTACAGTACATGTAGACATTTTAACCATAAAAAGACGTCAGAGTGAGATTTAAAGCTAGTTCAGAAATAAATCCGTTCCGCACCAATACATGTGGGGTCACGGGTGGCCCAGTCGTCTAAGGCGCCTCGATTCGCTGTGCAGAGTTGCGACCCTTGGGCACGCCAGAAACCTATGATTGTGGGTTCGAATCCCGGTTCGCCCCGATTATGTTTCTAGGTTTGTCAGCACAATACCCGTGCTCGTGGGTTTCACCGAAGTGGTAAACGATTGAGACCAACATCATTTCGGGCTTTCCTCCCACATTAAGCTGACACGCCCTGATATAACTGGAATACTGTTAAAAGCGGCATTAAAACCAACTCACTCACTCACTCACCAATACATATATGTGAGGTACACAAATTTACTTGGATTAAATAAGCAGCTAATTGTTAGTTGTATATGTAGTGACTGAGACGCCAGTGTATTAATAGTATATAATCATAAAATATATAATATGTACATATTTGATAGTAGAGAGGGGTACACTTTCAACATAAAAGGAGCATTTCCAGTATCTAATATTTTTTTATATGACTTTAACTAAAACAAATATTCTGCATACAATGATTTGAACGATGGCATTGGTGTGATTCTGTGCGCCTAATGATAACAACGACATTGTCCGACATTCCAATGTTTGCTTTCTGTTTGTTTGTTTGTTGTTTAACGCCACACTCAGCAATATGACAGTTTTATGACGGCGGTCTTTAAATAATCTTAAACGTATGACGCTGACGACTTGCGGCCACATAAGCTCGCATAGCATATAAATTGATATTTCTACCTTTTCAGGCTGTGTTGTAGACTATCAATTTGTAGAAATAACATTGGAATCATTATTACCTTATATCAACATTGCTTTAAATATGGATATGGCAGCAGTGTAGAGTTTATATCGTGTCCATATTTACAATGCAAAACTATCCATCTAAGGATCCCAAAATGGGATATCGAGTCACAAAATTGTTTGTAAGAACAAATCTTCCAAATACCTTGATATTTGCAAAAATCCGTTTTCCAATCATTAAGATAAATAAATAAATAAATAAATAAATAAATAAATAAATAAATAAATAAATATCCCCTACGCCTCTAAAAGTGCCAGTTTGTGTACGTAAACGTTCTTGTATGTTGTTTGTGGCCGGAGTCTGCACTGTTACGGCCATATCACATTATCCATTATGTGTGATGCACAATTTTCTGGGCTGGGTCCATTGCACTAACCTGGCTGATACAATAAAACTAAAGTTACGAACGATGTACGATACTGGTTACAATTCCAGATAATTCATTGAAAAAGTAGCAAAGTTGATCAGTACAATATATATGTGAGGTGCAGTTTAAGGTCGCTATGCAACCAATTTCTTTTATATCATGACACGTTAAGAGAAGTAGGCTTGGGCATATTTGTACTAACATTTTCATGTGCAACTAAAGCGATAACCTCTGTCAACACACTTATGTCAATTTTCACACATGACACCTGTAACTACTGTAGACCTTGACTGAAAATAGAAACGTAAATAGATAAACGTAATAGAAAAAAGTAAAGCCCAGAGTGACACGCGTTGTAGACAATTACAACATTGCTGAATCCCACGAGCAGGGGTGACAATGCACGTAGATTAAAAGTTGTGATTTTCCAAATAAGAATGACAGAGCAAGTTTTATCTTTTCACTTATATGTGCATGGTCACACCTAAAGCTCCAGTTAGAAATACTGAAAGATGTAAGCTATTAGCTTCTCAAGATTGCTGACATGCTCTCACAGTCCGCCACCTTCAAACTAGAATCACCCCTTTACGCTAGAAATCTGGCATACCAGTTAATTTGTCTTGACATCCAATTTAAGACGTCTTGAGTCATATCCGTGTGCACAGCTGGAACAAGTAAATTAGGCTGGGATTTTCACGCAGAAGGCCATGCATGCTCATAATGTTTTTACTCTTTGCAAGAACAAAAAGACGAAAAATATATTTCATCATTGAAATATTGGCATCTGCGTACCAGATAACCATTTCATGGCATCCAGCGTACTGTACTGCGGCATCCGAAATGCCACTTAACATGGCTTGGCATCAAGCGTACCAAAAGGGGCTTGGCACTCTCATTTTTCACAAAGTGATGTCTTATGGGGAAGCCTTATTCATATGAGCATGCAAAGTTAAAAAGCAATAATCAAAGCAAGTTAGAATTTTAGCATCAACCATTGCTTCAATGTAGACATTTTGTTGTCATGGTAAATACCATTAACTTATTATTTAATGACATTAAGCAAAAGTTATAACGTGTTGTTCAGCGTTCTTACGGTATGACGTCATTACACCTCAATCATGTTGTGATACATCATATCAAAATCATGACCTACTGGCATAATTAGAGAAAAAACAAATTTGGAACAACGGCCATTTTCGAGTTTGCCTTAACCGGCACACAGCAGTACTTGATGCACCAGTGCAGTTGATCAATTTGATTACAAATCACACTCTAGTTTTTCACACAGATCAAGATTTCTTATACGGGAAACCTCGTATCTGAAATAGTAGGAACTGAAAATACTTCATTTATGTATATTATAATATTCATATTGTATTGAATATAACTTCCAAATAACAATAACCTTATTCTTAATACACTTGCGTGCTTCACATGGCTTAACCTTTATCTCACAAGTTCTGGCTTTAGATCTCACGTTGAGGACACTTTACCGTCAACAGTCCTATATTTCCATACTGTCAGGATTTCGAAAACTGATAAGATAGAAAAGGCCTTGAATATCTCCGCATTGCATACAAACTTGTCAGCTGATCGTCACTGACCCTCTTGTTGGTCAGGTAATATAACATGAACGCAGTAGAACTGAAATGTATGATACTTTTCGTGTCTGTTCTGTCAAGTGTTCGATGCGATTACACAGTTTCCATTTACCCCGAAATTCTCAAGATTGGGAAAATTACTCATTTCGACCACGGGCGATGGAATGGGAAGAACGGACTGGACACACCGGCATCAATTCCTCATGTTAAGGAGGTTGGAGCTACAGCAGCCAGGTGGTTGAACAGAGATTTGGCAGGTGGACTGTTTCAGAAGGTGGGACGTATTGCATTATTTCATAAGCAATTGGTTACCGTATAATTATTATGTTTCTCCATTTAGGACATTTATATATTATTACTTTTAGATTTGTGGGTTGTTCTTGAATATCCAATGCCATGGAATAACATTTTGAACCGAAGACGTTTGTCTTTACGCCCTATGGAATTTGTTTTGGCATATATTTGAAACTGACTATTGTCTGTGGTTGACGTATTAAATTCCAAAGGATAAAATTTACGGGTATCAAATTATCAATAATTCCTGCAAAATCTGAAAACATGTTTATCGACATTATAAAACACAGTCGGTTATTGTCATTGTCATCCTTTGTCAACTTTCACAGTTTGTATTTTCAATCGTGTACCCATATGTACAGGATGTTTCTATATAGTAAGAGGTAAAGATGAGTGACATACCCTCTATCACCTTTCATGTCAGGCACCTGAGAACCCCAACAAGAAGGGCTATCCTGACCCGAAGTACTTTCAGGCCCATCAAAACGAAATCTGCACCAAATACTTGGACAATGTGAATGGATACCAACATCCAGAAGTTGTCATGGAAGTAAAAGGTTGTTCAGTTTTTACTCTTGTGTGAATTAAAGGTTGCGTGTCTTAGATGTGTTCATAAAATCCATTGAAAGTTGTCAATGGAAGGTGATACTCTCTCATTAGACAAGGGGTTGGCGGGATAGCAAAGACGGAGACATATAGCAAAGAGGGAGGACATGATATGTAGACCTGATACAACCACAATGACAAATGTTCATTAGACAACAAGGGCCATTCTTGTAGGTTGTGGATGAGGTGAAATGGGGTGCAACGTCACATTCAAGATGAATGAACTTATATAACGTTGTGTGTGTGTGGTGTGTGTGTGTGTGTGTGTGTGCGTGCGTGCGTGCGTGCGTGTGTGTGTGTGTGTGTGTGTGTGTGTGTGTGTGTGTGTGCGTGCGCGTGTGTGTGCTTGTGTGTGTGTGCTTGAACTAGTCCGGACTAATGCCATTTTTTAATAGTGCTAGCCCACTGATATATAGCCCACTGCTGCAGTTAAACATGAATACCCCACTCAGACACAGTATACTGACTCTGAGTCGATCAGTCCTTGTTTTAGCCCCTGAATGTCGAGCACGAGGCAGGGTAACAAGTACCATCTTTTAACGTCTTTTGGTATGGCGCGGTCTTGGATCGAACCAACGACCTTCCGCTCGCCGGGTGGACGCTCTATCCACTGGACTAAGCAGTTGGCAATTCTTTTTGAATGAGATGATCAATAACACAGTATGCACGTGTTTGTGTGGTTGCTTGTGCTAGTCCGTACTTGCTGCATTTGATCATGAATATCCCACTCACGACTCCGAGCGCCAGACAGGGTAACAACAAGTACCATCTTTTGGTTTGAAACCACCAACAACCCGCTCTCCGTTTTTGAGAATGGGTGGTGGCAGATTGCATTAATGCTGTTGTTATTTATAAAAACAAAAAATAGAATATGTGCTCATTCTCAGCATATTTGTATCCACACTATTGAGTCGACAGTGTTTACCTTGTCATTGATATATTGCAACCGGGCTTTGGACAAGTTGAACCTCATCGATATTTTGCTGTTGTTATCTAATGGGTTTTTTATATCCAGGTTTGAATTGGCCTCACTGGCTGGACACCTCAGCCCACCACGGATTCTTCCCTAACAACATCGATGCTGCAGCCGAGTTCGTCTTCCTGCTGATCGACGCAGTCAACAAAGGAACCAACGGAAAACCACCTCAGTTCTTCGAAGTTATTAATGAACCAGATGCTCAAGGAAAGAACACAAATTGGACTACCTATGTCAAATTTCATTTGGCTGTTGCTCAGAAAATTAAGGCAAAATATCCCAATATGAAGATTGGAGGTCCAACCTTAACTGGAGCCTCTTCTCATTTTGACCGTTATGACTTCCGGATTTGGAAGAGAGTAGCAGAGTTTCTGGACATGGCTCTGACGCACCTAGATTTCTTTTCCTTTCATTCCTACACAAATATGGATGTAACAGGAGGGTCGCATCATTTCCATAGGAATTCCGAAGCAAAGATATTCGGTCTTCTAGATCTAGTTGAGAGCTACTCTCATAAGAAGAAAGGTACTCAGTTCAACGTCATTGTCAGTGAATTTGGCCTTGGGCCATTAACAGGAATTGATGTACAGAAACCATCCACCTTTCTTGACTGGGCGTATATTTATCAACATAATTCCCAGATATTCACCTTTCTTCAACGTCGGGATGTCATGAGAAAAGTGGTAGCTTTCTTGCTCACATATACTGAACTTAAAGGGCAAGCAAGTATTAACTACAGCATCCTTGATAAAAACCACAACGAGAGGGACATTGCGCAAGCTTTCAAGTTCTGGAAGAACTTCCATAAGACAATGACATACTTGCGAGTAGACAGTCAGTTCCATAATGCTGAGAGGAAGATTGTACCCCACGTTTTAGTTGATCAAAGGAACGGCAGCCTCAGCATTCTTCTTCATAACAATGACCAAAAGCCAAATCATGTGACCCTACATTTTGACAAAGGTTGGTTCCATCCCACAAGTGGAAAGTCCACCTGTGAATATCTAAACGCACAGAAGAAACCAACTCTAGATACAGACACACCAGTTCACGTCACAAACTCCATGGTAACCGTTCCTGCTGAAGCGAGTTGTTACTTCCAGTTCCACACAACCCACAACTTTGCCCATGCTCCGACTGTGACCCAGAACACCTACTACTCCCCCGACATGGTAGTCCCCATTCACAATACCGTCGTCGATGTTGAAGTAAACGTCCCACCCGTTGGAAATATTGACTTTGTTCGTCTGAGAGTTAGTGTCAGTTTCAGCATGAAGTCTCCACATCAGAAACTAAAGACGGTGGTTGTTAACACTCACACCTTGACGTCCTTCTACTCACTGCATACCCACAACGGCCCGGATGAAGACACTGTATGGAATGTCTTTGAGTACAACGTCCCCAACAACATGCTACAACAACACAACAACGACGTCAAACTTAGCTTCTCTGAGGCTGGGGGTTATCTGTCCACTGTGGCAGTGATCGTTGGGAGTCACTGAGGGGGATTTCTGTGCGGAATCGCATAGCTGAATAAATCTTATCAAAACATATAACTTGTACTTACATTTATCACCCCGTGGACAACATAAGATTTAAAGCAAGTGCACCTACATGTATATATTACAATAGCAACGAATGTTGAAAATGTTGAAGTGAACAATTAATGACAAAAATCACGTTGGCAAGTACCTATACTATCCATTTTTCTCTGAAACATGAAATGCATTAACGTGGTAAGAAAGGTGTTTTATTTAATGAGAACAGTGCCAAAGCCAAAGTGGTTTTACTATCTTCGTGTTTCGATTATCACGTTGACTATTTGATCCTTTTCTAACATTCTGCTCTTTTAATTAAGGTTAATGATAAACAAACACTACTATTTAAATTATCGTTAATGATAAAATAAGACTAATAATAATAAATCACCATTTAAGTCCAAGAAAGCAACCAGACTGTGTTTTATCTCTATGAGTGAGTGAGTTGGATTTAATGCCGCTTAGAACAGTATTCGAGTTACAACACAACGTGACAGCTTGATGTGACAGGAACACCCGAAGTGATGCAGGTCTCGGACGTTTACCACTTTGGTGAAACACAAGAGGACGGTTATGATGATGTGACAGGTTAGCTCGAAGTGATGCAGGTCTCAGACGTTTACCACTTTGGTGAAACACAAGAGGACGGTTATGATGATGTGATAGGTTAGCTCGAAGTGATGCAGGTCTCAGACGTTTACCACTTTGGTGAAACACAAGAGGACGGTTATGATGATGTGATAGGTTAGCTCGAAGTGATGCAGGTCTCATACGTTTACCACTTTGATGAAACGCAAGATGACCGGGACCAATAAACAACCGTGATTCGAACACAATGATAGGTTTCTGGATCGGCCAAGGCACGCAATACTGCATGTTGAAAAGGTTGTACCGTCTTGGGTGTAGTTGTCTACAGGCTAAAGGAGTTGTTCAACACCTGCAGGTCTGACTGTACAGTTTCATCCAGGAGAGCCTACTGAACATTTCTAGGTACTATGTAATGACAAATTATCGGTCTAATGCCAGGTACCTATTGTAAAAACTAGGTTCATTTTATAAATATACCTGTATGGAGGGATAAAGACAATATTTGTAATAACAGTTACATGAGTTATAACCATGGCACAGAGTTACTTCGGTGACCACCACATATTTCTAGAATGTATTTCAGTTAAGCCAATATCAGTCATGGCAGCCAATTTTCAAATTGGTCATTCTAAACCAGAATGGCACACAACTATTGTGGCCAAAGATTGCTTTAATACGTTTAATTCACACATAAAACTAAGCATCATTAGGGTAGTAGTGTTTTGTATTAATTCTTGGTGTAAATCCAGTCAAGACCTAATATCTGTCGTCCATGATAGACATGCTACAAAATGGCCGCCATTCCCGACCATTGACAGTCATACCTTACAATACATTTTAGACAGTGTACATTTCTGAACATATCAATACACATTAAGTTATCCAAACTTTAGGGTTGGTAGGCCACAGTTCAATTATACATATTTGGCATAGCGTACCATTTGGTAAGATATCTGCACTTGTCCAATATCAATCCTAATGAGAAGAAGTAACTGTGCATCATATACATTTTAAAAAAAATACATTTATTCTGAAATTAAACAATACAACGCTCAAAACAAATTCAAAAAGACATCACCTCGACTTTAAGATCGTGATTCACAATTTACAGGTGCAATGCCTGGAGCACAATTTGGATGTTTGCGTGTTTGTATCGAGCATGATACTAAGACACATGGTTTGCGAAGGTAAACAGCACACAATGATTGTTTACCTGTCAGGTGCTCATACAGTACTTTTGTTTAACCGTAAATAACGCTTACACAATGCATTGGCTTGCTGAAAACCAACGTCTACACGCCTTGGGTACACTGCCAACAGGGATGGCGGAAAACCGGAAGTTTTGAAGGTCATCGAAACATAATATCATCTCTTTGGAGACGTTACCTGAATGAATTGCCACTTGCCGTCCACCCACATTTGACGTCACATCAACAAGATAACCATGTAGACCCGTGAAGATTCCGGGGTAGAATAGGTCTTCAGCAACCCATGCTTGCCGTAAAAGGTGACTATGCTTGTCGTAAAAGGCGACTAAAGGGATCGGGTGGTCAGACTCGCTAACTTGGTTGATGCATGTCATCGATCCCAATTGCGCGGATCGATGCTCATGATGTCAATGACTGGATTGTCTGGTCCAGACTCGATTATTTACAGACCGCTGTCATATAGCTGGAATATTGCTGAGTGCGGCGTTAAACAACAAACAAACAAACAGACAACCATTGTATGGTTAATGCATTAATGCCACATTAACAGCTCGAACAATTCCTGGGTTGATATCAATTAGTAGCGGAAAAATACACAACCGGTTGAAGGGTTACAACATCCGGTCCCATCCAGTGATACGCCCAGTTTTGCTTACACCCCACCACCAAGCACGCCTTGTTTGGTGGAGACAGCATCTGAGTAAGTGAGTATGGTTTTACGCCGCTTTTAGCAATATTCCAGCAATATCACGGCAGGGGACACCAGAAATGGGCTTCACACATTGTACCCATGTCGGGAATCGAACCCGGGTCTTCAGCATCCTAGAAGTATTGTGAGTAAGTGAGTATGGTGTAACGCCGCTTTTAGCAATATTCCAGCAATATCACGGCAGAGGACACCAGAAATGGGCTTCACACATTGTACCCATGTCGGGAATCGAACTCGGGTCTTCGGCGTGACGAGCTTACGCTTGAACCACTAGGCTACCCGACCGCCCCAGACAGCATCTGAAGTTCAGAAGACATGCGCAGTATGTAGTACAGGTTTCCTCTGGACAGATGTGATGGTCGTGCAAGGAGCCGGGTTCGCTTCCCTACATGGGTACAATGTGTGAAGCCCATGTCTGGTGTCCCCCGCCGTGATATTGCTGGAATATTGCTAAAAGCGACATAAAACCATACTCACTCACTCACTCATATATTATGAATGAGACACTTGAATAGAAACAAACTACAAACTAATTTGAAAGACATGGGTAAAAACATGTTTGATGGTTAATCATATTATTGAAAAGTGTCATAACTTGGTATGCCCTTTTGAAAATTGTCTGCGATAACTGTCTTTGGCCTTTTTGAAATATATTCTACAACTAGAAATCTTTGTTGGTCACTGAAGTAACTCTGTGCCAAGATTCATAAGTTTGTTGATTACCCACGTGGTGAAGATACAGGTGATAAGATACTAAATCCGTACGTCACACGTGTGTCGTACAAGGTTGACCTTGTTTTATTCGTTTTAATTGGATAAATGTTACCTCTGTCACACAGGAACTACTTTTTATATTCAATATTCATGAGCAACCACATTTGCAACCGGTTTCAGTTTGGTATGTTAACGAACAAAAGTTGTTATGTATTTACACTTAAATACATATTTAACGTGTGTAAAATAAAATACCACACTCATTCTCGTTTAACTATACACGTTAATAACGGTCAGGAGCTCAATATCCCAAAATATCAACATTCTTTGAACATAACATGTTCATGAAAAGTGTGGAATATAGTTATTGGTGACATTTATTAGTTACCACCTCCCGCACGCGAGTCAACACGAGGTATGTTTACACATTTCTACTGTCGTAACAATCGTTATATCAAGAGTCTAGAAAAGTCAGAAGAGAAATGTCAACACATTTAGACATTAAATACTTGATTATCTGAATATATCATCACTTGCTTTGATAAATACAGGAGCAAGCAAAAGTCGAGCAAGGATTGTAGAAATGTACGTATTTGAACGGCTATTTGTTGAGGCTCTTGCTTGGTGTTGATGTTGTCGCATTGTAAGCACCTCAGAGAAAGATACACCAATTACCAAAACTGTTTAAACGGTTTAGAGGGTTAGAAGGTTAGAAGGTTAGAGAAAGGGTGGGTGGGTCGTTGGAGAGTGCCCGCCTCTGATATGAAGGCAGAGACCATATTAGATGACTAAATATTAGCTGAGATAATGATTAGGATAAGATCCTTTGAAAATTATTTGAACTCACATTCTTGTGTCACTTAACGATACACTGCTTGGGACCCAAGCTTCCATAGAGTAATTGCACTTAGCTGAGATAATCGAGACTGGGTATTCACTGTTATTTATTTGTAAGTGAATCGTGAAAGGCAGTTGCACGCTGTAATTGTGATCAAGGAGAACACTGTGAAACGTGATGTTCTTATGGTGATGTCTGGTTATAAATTCAAAGAAGACATTTTTCTCGACATTGCTGACACATGTTGAAATGTTGAAGAACTTGAGAGTTTGGGTTGAACCCCCTAGAAGTGTAAATGTATCTTACTGTTTTGGATTTGTTAATGAGTTACTGACAATATTGAAGCAACTGCATATTAGTGCTTCACATTGACACTTCAAAGTAAGTCAATATGATCAGCAATTACAGTACATTACAAAGGCGATAATATCTTATATATGACAATAACAAGAAAGATGGAGTTCCTGGTTGAAACCTAAATTTTGACATTTAAATTTCTCATACATTCCGAAGTGAAGACGAAATATTTTCATTTTTCTATATTGGCGGCAATCGTGGAGGCCATTTTGTCCGCCATATTGGATAAATCCAATTTCTTAAGCTCGTACAAGATACTTAAACGATTCATGTGTTCAAATATAACAGGGGCTGTCGGGTAGCCTAGTGGTTAAAGCGTTCGCTCGTCGAGCCGAAGACCCGGGTTCGATTCCCGACATGGGTACAATGTGGGAAGCCCATTTCTGGTGTCCCCCGCCGTGATATTGCTGGAATATTGCTAAACGCGGCGTAAAACCATACTGACACACACACACTCAAATATAACAATTTAGTGTACAAGAATGTGAGTGTTGCCATAGTAATTTTTTCAATATGAAATTACATATTTGATGTGTTCTTATGAGGATGGTGTGTGTGTGTGTGTGTGGGGGGGGGGGGGGGGGGGTGTGGGGGGGGGGTGTGGGGGGGGGGGGGGTGTGTGTGTGGGTGTGTGGGTGTGGGGTGGGGGGTGGGGGGTAGGGGGGTTCACATTTACATTTTCTGATATCATATAATGCCTCCAATGATCCTGGATTTTTGTATTAGCTTCTAAAGCATTCAGACAAATTCTGATATATCACATGACATGATTGTCAATATCGAGTTTACATTATCTATAGTTTTGTAATGATTTAAAAATGAAAAATGAGTGATTTTACTGTCTTTGGCCATAACTCGACTTAAACAATGTTGCTCATTGTTTATTTGTTCTATTGTAGGTTTCCTAAGTCAGCACACTGATTTTGTGATGAAATGAGCTTTGCAATATGCAAACTGACTATTTTAGGGCCATTTATTTGATTTACTTAATTTTGACACACAAATGTGCATTTTACCACCAAAACCATGTCTGCCACCAAAGAAATCATAACAACCACCATCTTCTAATGCCTAAATGACATCTTGTGAAGAAAAATGTGGTTGTACTTGGTTTTACTGTGTGGAGGGGTTACTCCTTGAATAAGCCTCTTTTTACGGCCGCTAGTCTGTAATGCGTTCCTTTCAATAACTTATTGTGTCTACGCCTCTTAAAATGCATTATAAACTTTCTGAGCATACCTCCATGTCAGAATGATGACATCTGATTGTTCACGTGATCTTGATAAAAAGGGAAATACATTTCTGAGTGGGAGAATAAATGCGTCATACCCCGCCACGAAGACGACACGTGGATTTTCGAGCGGTAGATTTCTATCAAGTTTGAATTTGTTTTAATTCATTCAAATGTCAGGGTAAAACATGTCGGTAAAATAAATTCGTTGCAGTTGTATCACTCGGGGTACATGGGGTTTTATGCAAGTACCTCCCTTGCTACTCCTACAACTTAAACTACATCTTAATATAATTGTGGCCGTAGTCAGCACTAACTACATCACATCAGCCTTTATATTATTGCTTATATTGTCACACCGTAGGTTTGGAGGGTTGGTTTTACTACACTAAGCTGGTTGATACAATTGAAGAAGTCACGATATTTGAACCTGGTTATAGTAATGCCAGATAATTCATTGAAAAGTAATCAATACAATCCGTATTTTAAAAGCGAGCTGCGGTTAAATAACGTTGCTATGCGACCGATTCCAATTGTAACATTTGTGCTTGTGTTTCACGTTTTTAGCAACTACAACGATAACCTTTGTTGGACATATGTCATTTTCTTTTAGAGGGGGCACGGGTGGTCCAGTCGTCTAAGGCGCCGCGATTCGCTGTGCAGAGTTGCGTCCCTTGGGCACGCCAGAAACCTATGATTGTGGGTTCGAATCCCGGTTCGCCCCGATTATGTTTCTAGGTTTGTCAGCACAATACCCGTGCTCGTGGGTTTCACCGAAGTGGTAAACGTCTGAGACCTGCATCACTTCGGGCTTTCCTCCCACATTAAGCTGACACGCCGCGATATAACTGTAATTCTGTTAAAAGAGGCGTTAAACCCAACTCACTCACTCTTTTAGACCTTGGCTGATATAGACTGAAGACCATGCATCATCGTCCCTGTATAAAGTTGAGATTAAGCCCTAAATGACACGTGTTATAAACAATTACCACCTTACTGAATTGCAGGGATAACAAAAAATGCATGTGGCTTGAATTTAGCAGTTTTCCCAGTAAGAATGACAATTTGATCCCATCGCGTAAATGTGCATTATCACATCTTAACCTCCAGTAAGAAGTACTGAAATTTATCATTTACTAGATTCTCTAGATGCTGACATGCTCTCACAGTTCGCCGTTCCATAATTCCTTTTACCTATGTAATTTTACTCATAGCATTTGCCACACCACCCATTTGTAACTCTTTACGAGAACAAAAAAACGAAAAACTAGTTCATCATTGAACGATTGATATTCTGCACTCCGGCATCCGAAATACCACTTGACATGGCTCAGCATCTGGTGTAGCCAAATGGGGTTGACACTTCATTTTTCACAAAGTAATGTGTTGTGAGGACACTAAGCGCAGGTCTGATTCACAGGAGCATGCATAGTTAAAAAAACAATATTAAGGTTGTCTTGATAATTTATTCTCATAGTAAATCTTTTAAAATTATTTTTAATAACTTTCAGCAAACGTAGGAGGGAGTTGTTCAACGTTTTATGACGTCATTACACATTAATCACATTGTGGTACATCATATCAACATCATGACGTACTTATATAATTAGACCCATGAAGATCCGGATTAGAATAGGTCTTCAGCAACCCATGCTTGCCGTAAAAGGTGACTATGCTTGTCGTAAAAGGCGACTAAAGGGATCGGGTGGCCAGGCTGGCTGACTTGGTTGATACATGTCATCGATCCCAATTACGTGGATCGATGCTCATGATGTCAATCACTGGATTGTCTGGTCTAGCTGGAATATAGCGGCGTTAAACAACAAACAAACAAACAAACAAAACTGATATAATTAAAGAAGAAACAAATGAGGAACAATGGCAATTTTCGATTTTGCCTTAACTGGTACACATCAGTACTCGATGTTCCGGTGCAGTGGATCAATCCCACTTATAATGTTTTCATGCTGATCAAGATATCTCTCACGTGGTACGTCGTATCTGAAATACTAGGAACTGAAAATGTTTCATTTATTTATATGATAATATGCATATTTTATTTAATATTACACAGGCGTCTTGGTTATAGCACATACAATTAACAATAACTTCACTTTTTTAACCTTATATTTCTATACTGTCAGGATTGGGAAAACAGATTCGATAACAAAGGTCTCGAATATCTCCGCATTGCATTCAGACTTGTTGACTGATCGTCATTCGTCCATTTGTTAGTGAGGTGATATATCGTGAAAGGAATAGAACTTAAATGAATGACGCTTTCCGTTTCTATTCTTACACGTGCACGATGTGAGTACAATTACCATAACCCCGAAATTCTTAAGAGTGGCAAAGTTACTCATTTAGACCACGGGCGATGGGAATGGGGATAAGGGGTTGGTTCACTATCACCTACGAGTCACATCATGTGAATAAAAGCGAAACCCTTATCCTATTCACAAGAAATATCTGCTAAAGGTAAAACGTTTAAGAATACGCATCACCTATTCCTAATTTGCGTTTTGATCAAATCACAATTTCAGGTACAGACAGCAAACATGACATAGTTGGGGAAACGATTCAGATATTATGTTTCAAATATTACTTATTTACATTTCATAGTAAATGTATCTGGCTATTTCAGATACTGTGTTGTTTGTAAATTTTATGTTTTCTGGACTCAGTGCTGGATATCCTTCCGCCTCGTAGGCGCGCATGTAAAGATGCACAACATAGTTCTTTCTTCGCCAGTCCCACAGGACGCCTTCTTGGAACAGATACGATCTCTCGCCATAGTTAGGACGGCACAGAGTGTTATTTTCTACATGAATAAGATTTGGGACCCGCATGGATATGACATTCGGTATTATATTCGAATTCGTTTGATAGTCTTGTTTGAAATTGGAATACGTTTCATACCATACCATCAAGAAATCGGCCCAAGGTTTTGAAAAAAGGATCCCATTGGCTAAAATATACCATGCAGCATGACCCATTGTGACGTCATACTTTAACAAAGGGTCAACGTTGTTTACAACAATGGCGTCAAGGTCAAAGAACATGCCGCCATACTCCATCAGTGCTTCGAGACGCATCACATCCGACACATGAACCGGAAGGAATAGAGGTTGACCCCAGATCTGCGTGATTCTTTCTCTGTGGACGAGATACATGCACTTGATCACCCGAAGAGCCTCGTTCCAGTATTTCCCATCCGGAAGTTCGTCATGCCAGAAATAGATCCGATTGGGTGTGGTGAACCTTTGTGCCGCCATTAAGGAGATGAGGTGATGGAATCTGAAGGTGTTGTTGACGTCTTTGATCCACGTAAAGTGCACTATCCTCGGCACAACTTCATCGTCGTGGCTAACATCGACACTATACCGCACCCGTCTGGTCAAGTTAACATAGAACTCGTAATGGCGAGTGTAATGATAAACATCCACTCCATTTTGTCTTTCAATCTTACAGATGCTACGTTCGATGCATGTCGGATTATTTGAGTCAGATTTTGACAACTTTGGCACCGACTCTGAGTCTCGAAGGCCGGAGGCTATATCCTTGTTGGGAGTTAGAAGATGGTATCTGTTGCTGTGAGGTGGGCTGAAGTTGTGGAGTATTCGGAACATCGACATCACGAGGATGAAGGTGAGGAACAGGAGGAGGAACCTCTGTATCAGTCTCATCCTGCTGCAGGCGTCTGGGGGTATATGACGAGGCACAGTCAATCAATATTCAAGTGTTTTGTTCTGTTTTTTGTTTAACGCCGCACTCAACACCATTCCAGTGACATGACGTCAGTTTCTAAATTATGGAGCCTGGAACAGACAGAGCAGTGAAGTCAAGTGGTATTTAATCATACCTAGACGGGTCCTTTTTGGTCAAGTTGGAATGTCAAGCTATCTTGTTGCGAAGAACTGTGAAATAGACATTATCCGAATGTGCTTACAACGAGCGACCGACTTTGATCACTAAAAGACTAGCAAAATTGGATTTATGACATGGTCACATTTATATGTAGGATGTTCTAAAAGAAACGGTGGATCTTTCGAACTTCGAGAAATTATACTCTTATACACTATTCAAAGAGGTGTTAACCAAAGCCACTCCCTCACATGCAGTGGTATAACTTAAATACTGTTCAAATAGCTTTTAAGCCACTCACTTTTATACATCGTCGTCACACTATTATTCATAAAATAATCATTTCTGATTTTTCATACATGTATTATGCACCAAACATCGTCAGCTCAAAGGTTGTTATAATCATAACGTTTTAAGCATTGACTACGCGGATTCATACAGTTTGCACATCGGCATTTCGATTCATACCTCAATGAACCGAAAAAAATATACAGTCAATGCTTAAAATTAAATTCGACAACGTAAAACATGTTTTATCTACAATAAGTTAACCAAAAACAGTTGTATATATCAAAACAGAACAAAAATGACGAGATTGATAAACATTCCAGGTGTAGGAATACATGCTGTGGCGTGACATGAATCAGGTGATCGTTAAATTTATGCACATAACTTGACACGCCTACACAGTCTGTAGCCAATCAACGGAGAGTAGGATCAAAACAATGTTCATTGGACCTGTCAATTAAGGCAAGAGGCGAAAAGAACTGCAACAGTGAGACTGTACCGAATTGAAGAAATATGTCCGGGAGAAGGTGGCTGTTTCAAATAACATGGTCAGTTACCGATTCAAACATTACATGACGATACTCGTGAGCAGAAAGAGTATTCCCTCGACTGTCATGTTGGATATCCCCGACATTCCGCAGTAATAAAAGTAGTGCGCCTCGGTGGGCGTGGCTTAATTTTTTACATTCATTGGGAAATGAATGCAATAACACGTGACCAATTCAGCTAATCAGAATGCAGGAATTTCAATGAACACAACGAAAATTTAATTTAGGTTGTTATAATCATAAAGTTATTAACATGAAACAAACCTGCAGGGCAAAATAAAGCATACTCCCATGTTTGAAGGCGGATACAAATGAAATAAATAAGAAATGGTTAATGGATGATGATTTCTTTGATATTGGTGTAGTTGTGTTTAGGAACTTAAGTTTGCAGTGTTTCGGCGACCATTTTCGGCCTACTATTGTTAAGTTAACGTTTCTAATTTGTTGGTCAAATCCAATTTTTGAATCTATACTGTCTTTTGCTCTGCAGTTTAGACAGGTAAAATCTATCACCACACAGTTGAATCTCGACTGTTGTTCAAGAAAAAAAAGACTTACGATCCTCAAAAACATCAGAAGATAATGTGAATGTATAACTTACCTGATTCCAAGTTCAATGCTAAATATATATATATCTCCATAGTCACGTCAGAAAATAGTAAGCCATCACTTGACCCAAACACTTATCCATACTATGTTAACTGCTGGCCTCGTCTTCAATTCTGCATTCAGGTTATTGGAATCCTCTTCCAATCCTCGGATGTTGCCTCCAGTCTTACTTTGACGGACAGACTCGATGTTATCCGACGGACTGCTGCAGATGTTTGCCGAGAGAATTAGAATCATGGCACTTGATCGTCAACAATAGATGCTATCTGTGCGTCTACAGACCTAATTTACGTCAGGTGAGAGAACAGCTGGTCGTTTGGAGAATGTGCGTCTCGGATCGTTCGATCATTTTCGGTACGGGGAGATTCATTGCTCAAATGAAAGGGTCACTCACTATTGTAACATTTGAAATAAATAATATATTAAATACAGATGAACAGATGTTTAGTCTTTCGGTCGTCACTGGTAACACACACACACGCACACACACACACACACACACACACACACACACACACACACACACACACACACACACACACACACACACACAGATACACAAACACACACACACACACACACACACACAAAATAAGGCAAATGTTCACTCGGTGTACATGTAAAATATTATGAAATAATCAAGTCGTTTCGTTCCATAGAATTTGTGAAATTGTAGCTAGTATTTTAAACGTTATACGGGATGGTGTACTTGATTTAGGGAGAGTTATATTAATGGTATGAAAAATAGACCAATGCCAACTTTTCATGTATTTTCAAATTTGAGTAGAGTTCAAAACGGTGACAAGCTCCATGTCTGTGCACAGCAGTACAGCGTGACTTCTTTTGGCCAAGCCCCTTCAGCTCGAGGCCACCCTGACCAGGTTTACCTATGTACCGTGAGATAAGAAAACATATATAAGAAAATATTGTATAACTTTGTTATGTAAGTTAATACAGTTTCTGTGATTCTTGGACACCGAAGGGACTACACGCAGCTGGCAACATGCGTGCCGCCCACATCGTGACTTGGCTGTTCTTCTGTCTGCCGTTGGCGCAATGCGACGAGACTATCACCATCTTCCCTGAGTTGCTGAAGATTGGAGATGGCGTTAACTTTGACCATGGACGCTGGAACGGCAAGAACGTCCTTGACAACACCCCTGATATTGCACGTGTCAAACAAATAGGAGCAACGACGGCCAGATGGGTGAAAGCCGAGGCTACGGGCGGTGACTTTGAGCACGTAATGTCTATAGAAACTGTTAACGTTTTGAATACCAGTATTGTCCTATGGCATCATGTGTATGAAATTGTGTGTGGCTTTGTGGTCTCAGATTGAAACGGGTTATTGAGTTAGTGAGTGACTCAGCCACCAATGTTCAATGTGAACAATAAGAGAACAACTAAGACTAGTAGTGGTAGTACTTGTTGTATAATGGGTTTTTTATGTGTCACGCGCATAAATACAGAAAACCTTTCAGACCAGTGGCCCTGCAAGTCTTAAAACATATAATGTTTATTGATATTGTAGACACAGTCGGCAGTTGTCGGTAGTCGGTAGGGACCGACCTTTTAAATATCCGTCAGGCTGTATCTTTGTTTGAGATATAAAGTAAACACCTATTTTTAAATGTAAATTTTTGGTCAAATCCCAGTTTGTAAGTGAGCACAGTATACCTTTTTGTCTCTGAGAGGAGGAATCAAACTTATTCAACACACATTACAGCCAACAGTTATTTTGTTTGTTTCAGCATTATAATACCCCCTCCTCTCCCCCCTCCCCTACAGCACTACACACACACACACACACACAAACACACACACACACACACCGCACACACACACACACAAACACACACACACACACCGCACGCACACACACACACACACACACACACACACACACGCACGCACGCACACACGCACTCACACACGCACGCACGCACACGCACGCACGCACGCACGCACACACTCACACACACACACTCACACACACACACACACACACACACACACACACTCACACTCACACTCACACTCACACACTTATGATCGATGCATGCAGTTGGCAAATTTAATACAGGTGCCGAAAAATAACAGTGAAACCCCGATAGTCCGGACCTCGTTATTGCAGCTCCACCTTCAGAACATTTTGGAACATCATCCGGATTAGTAGGGTTTATGACAGACGTGTGGAGGACATTTCCAAACGCTTTAACCACCAGACCTCTCGCCCACAAGGCCATCCCTCTTCCCCGACATCCCCGCGAAGGTACGGTTTAGAATTGGTCTTCAGCAACCCATGCTTGTCGTTAGAGGTGCCTAGCGAGATCGGGTGGTCAGGCTAGCTGACGTGGTTAATGCATGTCATCGTATCCAGATGGCGAAGTTCTGGCCATGATGTTAATCACTGGTTTATCTGGTCTAGACTTGATTATTTACAGACCCCCGTCATGAAGATGATCGCCGAGTGCAAAAGCAGCAACATTCGTGGTGCTGGTATTGACCCAACAATCCAAATGTATAGACATATTAAGATGTACATTTTTTATAAACAGAACCTGTTCAAAACCTCAAACAGACTAATTTAATATTACGTTAGGATCCATCATCAACACCAATTTCATCTTTAGTTTTTAGTAGAACAGAGTATATTGCTCAGGTTTTCTAGTTTGATCCCCACGCATACAAAGTAGCAGTCTCACGGAACAAAGACAAGGCTGGCAGGGACTTAAAATACATTCATCCTGTACCCGAAAATAATGAAAAAATAATTGTCCTCAGGCGTTGTTAAGTATTGAGTGATGCGAGTTAAATAGACTTTGTTTAAATAGGCTCTTCTTTTCAGTGAAACAAACTGTGTTTTTTTAAGAGCTGACAAACATTTTCTCAAAAAACAAAACTGCCAGGCCCCAATAAATGATAAATGTCGATGCCTACTTTATCTTCTGGGTCTTTGCAGATGTTGATTGGCATCACTGGCTTGACACGTCCGAACACAGTACCGTGTGTTTCTGTATAGTCTGTATCATATACCGTGTGTTTCTGTATAGTCTGTATCATGTACCAGGTGTTTCTGTATAGTCTGTATCATGTACCGTCTGTTTCTGTATAGTTTGTATCATGTACCAGGTGTTTCTGTATAGTCTGTATCATATACCGTGTGTTTCTGTATAGTCTGTATCATGTACCAGGTGTTTCTGTATAGTCTGTATCATGTACCGTCTGTTTCTGTATAGTTTGTATCATGTACCAGGTGTTTCTGTATAGTCTGTATCATATACCGTGTGTTTCTGTATAGTCTGTATCATATACCGTGTGTTTCTGTATAGTTTGTATCATGTACCAGGTGTTTCTGTATAGTCTGTATCATGTACCAGGTGTTTCTGTATAGTCTGTATCATGTACCGTGTGTTTCTGTATAGTCTGTATCATGTACCGTGTGTTTTTGTATAGTCTGTATCATGTACCGTGTGTTTCTGTATAGTCTGTATCATGTTCCGTGTGTTTCTGTATAGTCTGTATCATGTACCGTGTTTCTGTATAGTCTGCATCATGAACCGTGTGTTTCTGTATAGTCTGTATCATGTACCTGGTGTTTCTGTATAGTCTGTATCATGTACCGTGTGTTTCTGTATAGTCTGTATCATGTACCGTGTGTTTCTGTATAGTCTGTTTCATGTACCGTGTGTTTCTTTATAGTCTGTATCATGTACCGTGTGTTTCTGTGTAGTCTGTATCACGTACCGTGTATTTCTGTATAGTCTGTATCATGTACCGTGTGTTTCTGTATAGTCTGTATCATGTACCGTCTATTTCTGTATAGTCTGTATCATGTACCGTGTGTTTCTGTATAGTCTGTATCATGTACTGTCTATTTCTGTATAGTCTGTATCATGTACCGTCTATTTCTGTATAATCTGTACCATGTACCGTGTGTTTCTGTATAGTCTGTATCACGTACCGTCTATTTCTGTATAGTCTGTATCATGTACCGTGTGTTTCTATATAGTCAGTATCATGTACCGTGTGTTTCTGTATAGTCAGTATCATGTACCGTGTGTTTCTGTATAGCCTGTATCCTATAACGTGTGTTTCTGTATAGTCTGTATCATGTACTGTATGTTTCTGTATAGTCTGTATCATGTACCGTCTATTTCTGTATAGTCTGTAACATGTATCGTGTGTTTCCTTTATAGTCTGCATCACGTACCGTGTGTTTCTGTATAGTCTGTATCATGTACCGTCTATTTCTGTATAGTCTGTATCACGTACCGTGTGTTTCTGTATAGTCTGTATCATGTACCGTGTGTTTCTGTAAAGTCTGTATCATGGACCAGGTTTGTATAGTCTTTTATAATAGTAACCATCTTTCATGTTATATACGCAGCCGTTTTTATTAAGCTGCAGACACTCCTAGCATTGTAATACACTACGTATATGTGTATACATTCTGTAACTAAATATACCAATTAGGAAATACTAATTACAGTATGTCCTCTAAAAGACGCAGATGGCATTTCTAAACAGGATTCTGCATGAGAAGAGAAGTCATCTTGAAACCGAAATTTCAATTAAATTGAAAATAAATTTGGTCTGGCTCAGAAAAAAACGTGATACATATACTCACTGGCGTACCACCAGCATACCACATAACTTAAATAGCATTCAAGGTTGTTATGTTGTTATGTCATCGAATGATACTCTACGACTTCTTAAATATCTTCGCCGCGAATAGCTGCAAAATTGCTGATGCGGCGTTAAGCAATATTCACTCACTCACTCACTCACTTAAATCTGTATTATCTTGATGATATTGACACAGGAGCTTTCCATATGCTCAGAACGTGGGTTGGGGATGTGGGAGCACAGCAAAAGGCTCCAGAGTGACCTGAGCAGAGTTACGTCTCTTACGTTGGTTCGAGTCCTTGATGCTTGGTTTTCAAGTAACATGCTCTTGGGATCCACAAAGGTGGTCAATGTTTACTACCTGCATCACTGAGGATCTGAGCTGACATGTGCTCTAACTAACACATTGTTCAAGACAACATAAATCCCACATTTACTCGCTCACTGATGAGTCATAATGTACCTACTGTACTAGAAATAACATTAAAAATAATTTTGCATCTTTGACTTTATTCATAAAGTGGTTGTAATTGTTTTGTCTCTCGAATGCATTGCCATGGAGAATAATGAACGTACAGAGAAATACTTTAGTGTCTGCCTACCACTAATGCGATGGTAGACACAAAGCCCCCACTCTGAGCAAAGGTAATCTTGACATCGTTGCTGTGCTGTCGTACGATGCTGGCACTGACGTCATACTCGTAGGTCTCAAACACCGTGGAACTGGAATGGCCAGCCTGGAGGGAGTAGAAGGAGGTCAAGGGGTGATTGTTCATCATGATCGTCTTTGGAGGTCCGTGAGTGGCCTTGCTGTCTCTGCTGAGACTGATCCTCAGACGAACAAAGTCAATGTTGCCAATGTTCGGGACGTTTACTTTAACATCGACGACGGTGTTGTGAATGGGGACGACCATGTCGCTGGAGTAGTAGGTGTTCTGTGTCACAGTCGGAGCATGGGCAAAGTTGTGGGTTGTGTGGAACTGGAAGTAACAACTCGCTTCAGCAGGAACGGTTACCATGGAGTTAGTGACGTGAACTGGTTGGTCCTTAGCTAGGATCGGTTTCTTCTGTGAGTTCAGATATTCACAGGTGGACTTTCCACTTGTCGGATGGAGCCAACCTTTGTCAAAATTTAGCTTCACGTGCGTGGGCTTTTGGTCATGGTTGTGAAGAAGGATATAAACAGTTCCTGAAGATTTGTCCAGTAGAATGTGAGGCACAATATTCCTCTCAGTATTGTGGAACTGACTGTCCACCCTCAAAAACATCATCGCATTGCGGAAGTTCATCCAGAACTTGAAAGCGTCAGCAACATCCCTAACGTTGTGGTGCTTGTCAAACAAACTGTAGTTGATGCTTGCTTGTCCTTCAAGCTCAGTGTAGGTCAGCAAGAAAGCAACAACCTTTCTCATCACATCACGACGTTGAAGGAAGGTAAACATTTGGTCGTTGTGTTGATAGATATGGCCCCAGTCAATGAAGGGTGACGGTTTCTGCTCATCCATCCCCGATATACTTCCCATGCCAAATTCACTGATGATTACATCGAACGACTTTCCTTTCTTCTTATCGGCATAACTCTCAATAAGGTCAAGAAGACCAAACAACTTGGCTTCAGAGGCATGGAACTGGTGGGTACCTCCGTGAACGTCCAGGCCAGAGTAGGAGTGAAAAGAGAAAAAGTCGAGATGGTCCAGAGCCATGTCCATGAAGTCAGCCATCCTGCTCCAGACCCTGAAACCATTGGCGTCATAATTAGAAGATGCGCCTGTATACGTGGGCCCTCCCACTCTGATTTGAGGATATTTCGCTTTGATTTTCTTAGCTGTCACTTCGTGGTATGAGATGAATGTCGACCAGTTTGTGCTGGCATACTTGCCATCTGGTTCGTTGATGACTTCAAAGAATAACGGAAGGGTTCCTTTGGTTCCTTTGTCTACAGCGTCGATGAGAAGATACTCAAACTCCGCAGCAGCATCGATATTGTTGGGAAACAACCCCTTGTGGTGGGATTTGTCTATCCAGTGTGGCCAAAGCTTCCCTGTAAATACATACATTATAGATAACAATTTTGTTAGCTTGCTAGTTTTTAAATCCGTGTAAGGGAATAATTTATTTGATTGTTTGTTGAACTCCGCACTCTGAGCTCCATCTTTATGACCTAATCAGGACCAGACAATCCACTGATTGACATCATGACTATCTTTCTACGCAATTGGGATACGATAACATGCATCAACCAAGTCAGCAAGCCGGACCACCCAATCCCGTTAGTCGCCTCTTACAACAAGCATGGATTGATGAGGACAATTCTAACCAGTAACTTTACTTGGGTGTAGGGGAAGTTGGATGGCCTAGTGGTCTGGTGGTTAAAGCGTTCACTCGTCACACTGATGGCAGTTATGAAGTTTTGTGAATATAATTTGGGGCATTTTTACCTGACGTCATCATGACCATTTCCGGCTGGCCGTATCCTTGCATGTTGGCCAAGTATTTTTGTGCGAATTGCCCTTTTTTGGAATCGAAGTAGGCAGGGTCGGGATATCCCTTCCTGTGGGGGTTTTCCGTTGCCTGGACAGATAAACTAAACGTTATAATCCCAGTAAGTAAATAGAAAAAATAAAACCCTTTCCATTTTCATAAGAAACCAATTGACGATTTCGACTCTATTGTAAGCACGTGGGGTTTCACTGTTATTTGTCCGTACCTGCATTTGTAAACTGCATGGATGATAGTTTGGATGTGGGTGTGTGGGAAGGAGGGTGTAATTAGCTGTATATACAACATATTTGCTGACAAATTGGATTTGAGCAAATAATTTCAATTGTATCAGAATACATCAATTTTGTTTTGTTTGTAGCCACCCTCAGACACTTGTGTTTACTTTCCTTTACTCCGTAGATTATGTTTTGAATCAGTGACAGAAAACAAAAATATCTCAAACAAAGATACAACCAGTCGAATATTAAAACGGTCGTTCCCTTCCGACAACTTCCGATAACTACCGATAACTACCGACAACTACCAATAACCTTTGTATCTACAATATCGATAAACGTTTTATATGTTTTATGATTTATGAGGCCAAAGGTCTGTAAGGCTGTATTTATATGTGTGACACATGTGTGTTCTCTTATTGTTCCCACGGGGTACTTACGGCTAAATTGCTTAAGGCGGCGCAATTCACTCACTCACTCACCACATAACTACAGACAATTCCTTACACATTACGCCATAGGACAATACTGGTATTCAGAATGTTAAACAGTTTCTATAGACCTTACGTGCTCAAAGACACCGCCTGAACCCTCGGCTTTCACCCATCTGGCCGTCGTTGCTCCTATTTGTTTGACACGTGCAATATCATCGACGATGTTGTCAAGGCCGTTCTTGCCGTTCCAGCGTCCATGGTCAAAGTTGACGCCATCTCCAATCTTCAGCAACTCAGGAAAGATGGTGATAGTCTCGTCGCATTGCGCATACGGCAAACAGAAGAACAGCCATGTCACGACGTGGGCGGCACGCATGTTGCCAGCTGCATGTAGTCCCTTCGGTGTCCAAGAATCACACACACTGTTCTGGTATGTGCTCTTGTAAAACTCTTGTATAAATTTCCATAACATTTTCTTATCTCAAGGTGCATAGATCACCATGGCCTCGAGCTGGAGTCACCTTTTTGAACTTCTAATGTGATAATAAATGTAAAGTTGGCACTTATCTATTTATGTACCAGTAAGTGACCCTAAACCAAGATTGGCATATGTATACCATTTAAAATCTTA
This sequence comes from Haliotis rufescens, assembly GCF_023055435.1. NCBI lineage: Eukaryota > Metazoa > Mollusca > Gastropoda > Lepetellida > Haliotidae > Haliotis > Haliotis rufescens. The sequence continues at coordinate 23,908,323 of NW_025963868.1, forward strand.
GGTACAATCGACTAAATTGTCTGAAACGAAGCAGTTAAACCTGCTCACTTTGTGTGTGTGTGTGTGCTTGTGCGTGTGCGTGTGTGTGTGTGTGTGTGTGTGTGTGTGTGTGTGTGTGTGTGTGTGTGTGTGTGTGTGTGCGCACGTTTGAATATGTTTCGAGTGTTTGTGTGAGCGTGTATCTGCATGTACGTATAGGTGTCCGTGCGTATGTACATGTGTTGATAGGTTGTATCACAATATGTTGAATGTGTAATCACGTCATAGCGTAAGAACGTTGAGCAACTTGCTCCTGCTTTTGCTGCAAAGGTATTCAAAAAGCATTTTGAAATACTCACAATTAAAACATAATATCTAAATTGAACCACTTGTTGATGATAAAAGTCTAGCCTGCTTTCAAGAAAGACAACCTTTGTATTATGTTAAATATGCATAATCCTTTGAATCAGCCTTGCAGTAAATTCCCTCACAACACATCACTTTGATACGCCAGATGCCGAGCCATGTTAAGTGGCATTTCGTATGCCGCAGTGCAGAATGCTGGCTGCTGTGAAATGTTTAGCTTGTGTGCGGATACCTGTATTCCAATGATGACATAAATATTTCGTCTTTGTTGCAAATAGTTACAAATCAGTAATTTAAAACCTTACAACGTTTAGCCCTGAGTTTATGAGCACGCATGGTCATGTATTCTATGTGAAAATCCAAATGTAATATATAGAGAGAGCTTTCTAGACCCCTTAGCATTTTCACTTTCAACTTGAAGGGAATTGGTGATCAGTTGTTTATCCTTAACCATAACCAAAGAGCGCATTGTCAGAACCTCGAAGTATATTTGTGACAACTGAGATCGTGACTGTATTATCAAATGATCAACGTATCCCAACACAAATGTTCCTGGGATAAAAGGAATGTTAAAGTGATATCGTTCACAATAAATAAAACAGAAGTTCTCTCACTACTGTATATTTTTGTATTTCATTGTTAGAGAGAAGGATGAATAGATGTGTTTTCTGTAGTCCGTTCTAAAGTACTTCTTATAAATAGCTCACTTTTACCATTTGAAAGCTCATTGTAGTTGTAATACGTCCACATGGGTATTTGTTATACACAGCATGTAGTTCACGGTGTTACATATGAAGTACCTATTAAATGTTTTGATCATAATCAGATTCTGAAATATTATTCATTCAGTTTTTGGGATTCCTTACATGTATCACCCTCAGTGACTTCCAACGATCACTGCCACAGTGGACAGATAACCCCCAGCCTCGGAGAAGCTAAGTTTGACGTCGTTGTTGTGTTGATGTAGCATGTTGCTGGGGACGTTGTACTCAAATACCTCCCATACAGTGTCTTCACCAGCGCCGCTGTGGGTATGCAGTGAGTAGAAGGACGTCAAGGTGTGCGTGTTAACAACCACCGTCTTTAGTTTCTGATGTGGAGACTTCATGCTGAAACTGACACTAACTCTCAGACGAACAAAGTCAATGTTGCCAATGTTCGGGACGTTTACTTTAACATCGACGACGGTGTTGTGAATGGCGACAACCATGTCGGTGGAGTAGTAGGTGTTCTGTGTCACAGTCGGAGCATGGGCAAAGTTGTGGGTTGTGTGGAACTGGAAGTAACAACTCGCTTCAGCAGGAACGGTTACCGTGGAGTTTGTGACGTGAACTGGTTTGTTTGTATCTAGAGTTGGTTTCTTCTGTGCGTTTAGATATTCACAGGTGGACTTTCCACTTGATGTATGGAACCAACCTTTGTCAAAATTAAGCTTCACGTGACTTGGCTTTTGGTCAAGGTTGTGCAAAAGAATGCTGAGACTTCCGTTCCTTTGATCAACTAAGACGTGCGATACAACCTTTCTTTCAGCGTTATGGAACTGACTGTCAATACGCAAGTATGTCATTGTGTCATAGAAGGACTTCCAGAACTTGAAAGCTTGCGCAATGTCCCTCTCCTTATGGTTTTTATCAAGGATGCTGTAGTTAATACTTGCCTGCCCAAGTAGATCAGTATATGTGAGCAAGAAAGCTACCGCTTTTCTCATGACATCCCGACGTTGTAGAAAGGTGAATATCTGGGAATTATGTTGATAAATATACGCCCAGTCAAGATAGGGGGAGGGTTTCTGTACATCAAGTCCTGATACCGGACCGAGACCAAATTCACTGACAATGATATCAATCAATTTACCTTTCTTCTTCTGAGAATAGCTCTCAACAAGATCCAGAAGACCAAATAGCCTAGCTTCGGAACTCCCGTGGAAATGGTGTGAGCCTCCACTCACATCCATACTTGAGTAGGAATGAAATGAGAAAAAGTCTAAATGGTTCAGAGCCATGTCCAGAAATTTAGCCAATGTCTTCCAAGTCCGGAAGTCATTACGGTCAAACAAAATTGAAGCTCCAGTATACGTTGGCCAACCGACCTTGATATTCGGATATTTTGCCTTAATCTTCTGAGCTACAGCCCGATGAAATGTGATAAAGGTAGTCCAGTTTGTGTTCTTCCATTGACCATCTGGTTCATTGATTACTTCAAAGAATTGAGGCGGTTTTCCATTGGTTCCTTTGTTGACTGCGTCGATCAGCAGGAAGACGAACTCGGCTGCTGCATCGATGTTGTTAGGGAAGAATCCGTGGTGGGCAGAGGTGTCTATCCAATGAGGCCAATACAAACCTAAATAAGAAAAATAATGCCTCTGAGTGAGTGAATGAAAGTGCATCCTCTTCTGTCAACAACTTTTAAAGGATATTATGACGACATTATTCATTATTATTTGTGAGAAATGAGGTTACTTCTTTCGACCATAGAATATAAGATAAACACTCCTCAAAACACACTCGCGTGATAACCTCTATTGATTCAAACTGGAATAATAATTGAAATACCTTTTATTTCCATGACAACTTCAGGATTGCCATATCCATTCACGACGTTCAAGTAACTGTTGCTGATTTTGTTTTGATTGGCCTGAAAGTACTTCGGATCAGGATAGCCCTTCTTGTTTGGGTTCTCAGGTGCCTGACATGAAACGAGATAGAAGGTTAAATGTTCAAGTGAGTGAGTGAGTGAGTGAGAGAGTGAGAGTTTTAAGCTGCTGTGGACTGTTTTATATTACGGCATGTCAACATGCTTGGTTGCTCAAACAATATTAGGACTAACCAGGATTCGAAATTTTGATCATAGGTCTCTGGCAGGCCAAAGGGGCGTAACACTGCACAACCAGTCGCGACACCTCAGTGCGTCCTGTACCTCTTGAAATTTAATCATGCCCCTTACACGATTAGTATTAGTATGCCATTGCTGAATTTATCTTGTAAGTTAGATCGTTGGGTAGTGATATGTATTGAGTGGCATTACAGTTGCATGAGGCGAGGAGCTAGCCTTACACCTCGGTCGTCACGAGGTGCCGTGGTTCAACTCCTCACACGGGTACATTGTGAGAGAGTGAGTGGGTGAGTGGGACACTGAGTGGGCGAGTGAGATAGTGAGTGTGTGAGTGGGAGTGATGTTTAGCTATAAAACGATACGAACATGTTTCTAATAATTGCATCCTGTCAGCAAAGGACAGCGAAACAGTTTGAACAATATTGCACATTGAAAATTATTTTAAATTATCACCATTATCACCAACAGTAAACTAAGTTAGACCACGTTTCTAGAGACCATGGAGGACATCAATTCGGCTACTAGTTGCTGTATGCAATGCCACACTCCCAACTCATCCACACTAAGTGTGCCCTGTCGTGATATTGCTATGATGTTGCTAAAAACGGCGTAAAACCCAGTCCCTTAAATATTCCTTCTTTCAGAGGTGGCACAGTCGTCAAAGGCGCACGCGAGAAACGTATGATCGTGAGTTCGAATTCCTGTTTGCCCCGTTTATGTTTAGGTTTGTCTCCTTACTCTTGGTTTGCACCAAAGTGGTAGACGTTAGAAACATGCATCACCTCAGGCTTTCTTCCCACATTAAGCTGACACGCTGTGACATAACTGGAATACTGTTAAAAGCAGCGTTTAACCAAACTCTCTCGCTCACTCATTTATAAGGAGGAGCATTACAGTGCTATTTTAAGACTCGGATATAATAAAATATGTCCCACCTTCTCAAACAACCCGTTTCCCAAGTCTCTGTTCAACCATCTGGCTGCGGTAGCTCCAACCTCCTTAACAAGAGGAATTGTTGTTGAGCTGTCCAATCCATTCTTCCCATTCCATCGCCCGTGGTCGAAATGTGTAACTTTCCCAATCTTCAGAATTTCAGGAAAGATGGACACGGTGTAATCACATCTTGCGCTTGATAGAATAGACACGAAAAGTGTCAGACATTTCATGTCTGCTGTTTTCACGCTAGATATATCTCCCAACGAGAGAATGAGTGCTAATCAGTTGACTCGGCTGTACCTCATATACATGCATAGGAAAGAATGTTCCTATCTTATCAGTTACATGATCCCAACTGTTAATACAGACATTGCAACCTTAAAAAGACACCCATGTAAGGTTAAAGTTAGATCGCATTTTAATTATAAACCTTGCCGTATGTGTGGCACTAAAGTATATTTTCATGAAATCAGTAGGCTATTGTTAGCTGAATCTGTTGTAACTGAGTGAGTAGGTGAGTGAATATGGTTTTACGCCGCTTTTAGCAATATTCCAGCAACATCACGGCGGGGGACACCAGAAATGGCCTTCACACATTGTATCCATGTCGGAATCGAACCAGGTCTTCGGCGTGACCAGCGAACGCTTTGACAACTAGGCTACCCGACCTCCCCTGTTGTAACTGAGACGCCAATGTATTATTAGTACATAATTATAAACATATATCATATATATTCGTGTTGTTAGGGAGGGGTACATTTAAAACATAACAGTGGCATGTGCAGTGACTAACATTTAGCTGTAGCATATACAAATATTTTGAATGACATCTTCATGATAGAGATTTGTGATAATATTCATGAAATGTCAGATGGCATTGGAGTGATTCTGTGAGCCAAACTTCGTTTTTTGCAGTTGAAGGTTAGTAGTGGGACATGATACTGGTATAATCTATGCCAACACGAATAAGTGTAATGACGTCTTATTACAAGAAGGTCGCACTTTGGTTGAATGTCGCAAAAAATAGAGTTAATTCAACATCATTCATATACTTTTAACCGCTAACATGCCTTTGGAATGTTCTGGCGGATAATCGGGAGTTATTGTTCTCTGGCGTTGACGTTTTAGGTAATGCATTTGACGATTGAATTGTCATCCCTGATCTCGAGGTTGGTCCGTTGCTGACTGCGTCGACCAGCAGGAAGACGAACTCAGATGCAGCATCGATGTTGTTAGGGAAGAGTCCGTGGTGGGCAGAGGTGTCCAGCCAGGGAGGCCAACTCACACCTGGAGTAAGTGAGTAGGTGAGTATGGTTTTACGCCGCTTTTAGCAATTTACCAGCACTATCACGGCGGGGGACACCAGAAATGGGCTTCACACATTGTACCCATATCGGGAATCGAACCCGGTCTTCGGCGTGACGAGCGAACGCTTTAACCACTAGGCTACCCGACCACCCCTCACACGTGGATACAAAACCATGTGGTGTGTAACGACAGCGAAATATCGATGTGCGTCATGATCATATAGCTGGAATATTGCTGAGTGCGGCGTTAAACAACATACCAACAATCAAAAGATCGATGTGGTGTAACTGTGACAATATAAGCAAAGTGTGCATCACACCATGAAGGCTGATGTGATATAGTTGTATTATTGCTGACTGCGGCCACACAAATGCAAACATACAAGAACGTCTGTAGTGTTTGGCATTCTTAGAGGCGTAGACACAATTAGGTTACTCAAAGGAACGGTGTTAACAAAGAATAATTTGAATCATGCTTGCGTGCGTTAATCAACAACGCACTGAGCAATATCCAAGGTATACGACGACGACCTGTAAATAATCGAGTTTGGACCAGTCAATCCATTGATTGATATTATAAGTAACGATTCGGGGTTCATTCACGAGCTATCAACCATGTCACCGTGCCTGATTCTGACCACCCGACTATTTTGGTCGCTTTTCTGGGGACGACATCCATATCAATCGAAAAAAAAGTTCCCGGAATATTTTGACAAAAATTATTATATTTCAAATTGTCAGGAAAAAAAAGAAATTTTCTCCCAAAGAAATTATATTGTTGCAATGTGTTTTTTAAGAAATGTGTTGGCTCGTAGTTAGAATTAAAAACATATTTTGTTTCAAGACAAAATCCTGGCAAACACCCTACACCCCCACATTTCTCAACTTCAACTGTAAATATTTGTTCTTGTCTTCAATTTCAGTTTCTGGGCAACAACCTGGTGAATTTAACAATGATTGTCCAGTTCATAGAATGAATCTGTGAATCTGGTTCATTGATGACTTCAAAGAATAACGGAACCTTCTCATTGGTTCCTGTGTCGACTGCTTCCATGACTTGAAAGGTAAACTCTGCTGCCACGTCGATGTTGTTGGGGAAGACGCCGTGGTGCTCGGACTTGTCCAGCCAGTGAGGCTAATCAACATCTGCAAAGACCCAGAAGATAAGGTATCGACATTTATTATTCATGAGGCCCTAGCAGTTTTTGTTTGATAGAGCATATTTTTCTCAGTCGGCTCTTCAGAACACCGAGATAATTTCTATGAAAATAAAAGCCAAACACATTTTTCTTACCCACACCACTTTATTTTTCACAACCACAAGAATGTCTAGTGAAATATATTATCTTTGTCAATGATGAAGACAATTATGTTTTGGTGCTTACCTTTTTCGCGAACACGTGGTATCGTAACAGATTTCCAGTGTTTTATTCATATAACTGACAAAGCTATTTTGACTTTTAAGCTAAAGTGTAATATGTATGGGCGGATAATCTAGACTGGTAAATCTCTTGCATTGACAATTTATATTCAGTATTTGGGGAACAGGTTTATTTTTTCTTAATCCCAACTAGCCTTGTTTTTCTTAAGTGAGATTGTTACTTAGTACAGGCTTGATCAAGCTTGTAAACTTTAGCAAAAAAGCAGAACCTTCCTTGGATTTTCTATTTCGATTCATATACTCTGTTATTCTTAGTACTGAAGATGAAATTAGCGCTGGTGGTGGTCCCTAACGTAATGTGAAATGATTCGGAGGTTGGAGGTTTTGAACAGGTGCCGTTGATATAAAATGTACGTCCAAATAGTCATATTAATGTATTTTTCTGTCAATACCAGCACCAAGAACGCTGTTATCTTTGTTTGTCATCGATCACAAGTTATCATCAAAAATATGTAATTCTTATGCCTAGAAGGTTCCTGAGACAACTTTTCAAAGAAGGATTTGATTATGGTTTATCATCTTTTGTAAAAGATGTTCAATGTCTCTTGCGAAAATAAATTACGGCTTTTACTGAACATGACCCTTTGTCACAAATAAATACGTCCTTGTGGATTATACTGAAGAGCTTAACATCTTCATAATCTACACCTGCGGCAATTGGAGTTTTCCTAATACCTTAAGGCGACACCCAAGCGTCATGAAAACACATCTTAAGTCGTTATCTAACGATATACAAGTCGTGTTTGTCTAGCCATATATTCAAGGCTTGGTTATATGGACATATATTCACGTCGTGTGTTGTGTTTTCAGTATATAATTTGACTAAGACTAGACATCAACCTTCATAACAACTTTGCCTGCAGCCATGTCGTAAAATCACGGACTTTTAGTGGAATTTGTAAACTATATATGGAGTTTCGCCTTGAATATATATGGGGGCACGCGTGGCCAAGTCGTCTAAGGCGCCGCGTTTCTACGCGATAATGTTTCTAGGTTTGTCAAGCACCATGCCCATGCTCGTGGGTTTTGACGAAGTCTTAGACCTGCATCATTTCGGGCTTTCCTCCCACATTAAGGTGTCATGCCACGATATAACTGGAATACTGTTAACAACGGCGTTAAACCCAACTCACTCACTCACTTGAATATATAGTCAAATTAAAAACTTCACATTTTTAAATGTAATCCCATATATGATATACGACGGACAAATGTATCAGAGAAGGTAATTTTTTATCATTAATGTCCAAAGAAGGATTTTAATTACCGGTGGTAACCATAATTTGTTCCAAGCACCTACGGGATTCGGTAATAACATGAACAGTTTAAATCATAAGTCCCAAGCACGAGAATCTGATAGCACACAAGTTCAGTAGCGTGTATGGCCACCATGTGCGTTGACAACTGCCACACAACGCCTCCGCATGGACCTTGTGATGCTTGTGACACATGATTGGGAAGACGACGCCATTGTTGCTGCAAAATGGTGCCAAGATCTTGCAAATTCCGTGGTTGGTTCTGGAGAGTGCACAAGAGACTTCTGCCAAGAGCATTCCAGATGTGTTCGATGGGATTGAGGTCGGGAGACCTTGACGGCCAGTCCATGACGTTGACTCCCGCATTCTGAAGGAAATTCCTTGTCAAAATTGCTGTGTGGGGTCTGGCATTGTCGTGTTGGAAGATCAAACCGGGTCCATGTGCTGCCATAAAAGGCAGAAGTTCTGGTGCCAGTACCTAGTCGCGGTAAGCAGCAGCGTTGAGGTTGCCACGGATGACAAGAAGCCTGGAACGTGCATTGCCACAGAAAGCACCCAACACCATGACACTTCCGCCTCGAAATCTGTCAACTTCCTGTACACAACACTGGGCGTAACGTTCATGACGGCGCCTCCACACCCTCGCCCTACCATCAGCAAATCGAAGATTAAATCGGGATTCATCACTGAAGACGACTTGTTTCCAATTCCTCTGAGTCCATCGTAAGTGTCGCTGTGCCCACAATTGACGTTGACATCTGTGTAATTGAGTCGAAATCGGCCCGCAGTATGGCCGTCGTGCTTGAAGGTGAGCAGTTCTCAGACGGTTTCGAACAGTTTGCGCACTCAGTCTACCCCTAAACAGTTCATTTCTTGTTGATGTAGCCGTCAAAAATCGGTTACGGAGGTGACGTTAAGATAACCTGATGTCTTCTGCATGTGACGTCACACATGGTCGACCTGGCCGAGGGCGATCAGCGGTCTTACCCGTTTGCTGTAGACGCGTCTGTAAATCATAAACAGTCCGTCGACTACAACCCATCGTCCTTGCGACTTCAGCTACGGTCGTTCCCGTCTGCAACATGCCGATGGCACGTTCACGTTGCAAATTTGAAAGTCGTGGCATGACAAATGGCCGTAAAGACTTTTGTTTGCTTGTGTTTTTCTTTTTTTGTTCATGAATGCTAAAAAAGTATGCCTGAAACACGTGCAGTATTATGGCCACGTGACCACTTGCACGTGAAAAAACACTTTTGCCACTATAGCGCTGTGCACATGATTTTGATCGATTCACCTGCACATAAACGGTGTTATCTGAAGACAATACGTGGCCATTACTGTTTAAATACACAATAAGGGCCCACAATGATAACTGGTCAAAATGTTAAAATTTTAGGATTGTGAACTTTTTAATTTGGTTCAGTATATATACCTTTCAACATAACCATTTGTGGGTTGTTCGGGTATTTCACACTGATGTCTTGCTGGTTGGGATCCGGGTTCCCCTTCCTGGCTGGATTTGCAGTGACCTCTATGGAAATGATTCATATACAGGGCTGGATTGTTCAATGAATATGTGGTTCTGGGCCGGGAGAGCGAAACCTAGCCATAATGAACTCTAAAAGCTCTTCGCTTTCGTGAAGCTACAGTAAGACTGGTCACGCTACAGTAAACACGGGATATTGCTGTACCGGGACTCTCAAATTACAAGAAAAACACAGAAATGCGTGTACCGTATTTACAGTAGTAATTTATTAGATGCTGAAGTATAGTATAGTTGCACAAAAGTACTTTACATTTAACAAATTTAATAACTCTAATACTTTAATATTTCATAGATGTACATTATAATTTCATTTACTCCAAGTGGATCAGGTCACCAACGTGATCTGTGCACTCAACGTCGCCGATGACGTTGTTGACGAGATTGTCTTTCAGAGCCTGAACAAGTGCTGACCACCTCGCACGGTATCAACCATGGTCACTCGAACTTGTGCGTTAGCCATTTTGGACATAGATAACTTACTTACTTTGGAGATTTAACGTGCGCTTTATATTACCGTATATTCCTACGTGGGCGGGTATCCACAAGAATGTTATTTGTTTGCCTGCCTTAGTTAGGTCGTTGGAGCTTTTAAGTATTTGATTTATTAATTTAGGTCGGTTTTGGGTATTTTTGATTTGGAGGGCTTGCAGTCCACTTAGGGAGTCGGTAAGTATTAGGATTTTTTTTGTGTTTTTTTTATTCTTGATTATGGAGGGCTGAGGCCATGCCCATTAGTTCTGCCGTGAATACTGATTGGTTGTTTGGGAGTCAGGCGCCAATCTAAACTACGGTAATCCGGTGTTTTTATAGCAATTACTCATTTTTCGCTTTCGTAGGACAAATACCCCAACTTGGGTTTTCGCTCTACTGATACTAGGGAAAATTGGATTTTCGCTAACCCGGCACGACACCGAATATGTACCAAAATCAGTAATTCACTGGAAGATTCATTGAGCAATAAATGGTTCGGCTCCAACTATCAGAGGAAACAATCTTTCGAAACAGTGACCACCCAATACGTGGGCGCTTTGCTTGTTATTTGTTCACCCTGCTTTTAGCAATATTTCAACAATATCACGGACACCAGAAATATGCTTCACTCATTGTAACAATGTGGGGAATCGATCCCGGGTCTTCGGCGTGACGAGCGAACGCTTTGACCACTAGGCTACCCCATCGTTCCTGTATATGCAAAAAGACATTACTCCATATGATAGCTTAAATGGATAGAATTATCATTAAACCCCTCGCATGTTATCAGAAGACCGCCTCCGTGGTCTAATGGTAGAGCGTCCGCCCGGAGAGCGAAAGGTCCGGGGTTCGATCCCCGACCGCGTCATACCAAAATACGTTAAAAGATGGTACTTGTTGTTATCCTGTCTGGCGCTCGGCATTAAGGGGCTAAAACAAGGACTGGTCGGCTCGGAGTCAGTATACTGTGTCTGAGTGGGATATTCATGTTAAACTGCGGCATGGTATCTCAGTGAGCTAGCACTATAAATCGGCATCAGTCCGGACTAGTACAAGCAGCCACACAAACACAAACACGTACATGCACGTCGCTATATAAGTGCAATAATCTTGGACGCGACGTTAAACCCCATTTCACCTCACCTCACCTATCAGAAATGAGCGGGCCACTGTAACTTGATTAGGCCCTCTTCTTGCTTGACGACGGACCATTATCAATTATCATTTGTTCTATGACATTTCCATATTTGTAAAAGTGGGTCAGTGACATTCGGTGTGTGTTAATTGCAGTAATGTTTCAAAACCAATATTTTTATTTGATAACAAATTCTACCCATTTTAGCTTTAATAACGGTAACGCTATTTTTCAGGGCATTGATATTTGCAGAAGCCCTGGGTCTTTCCAACAGTTAATGATAATGTCCTGTGAAAATAGCATTCCCTGATAACAATGATTCGTTAATCAGGAAAATTGTTACGACGAATGATATTGCGTCCGGATTAACGGAACTTAACTTCACACGTACCTTGCAAACAGAGCCTGCGAGAGATCCCTGCAGATCCACCCGGTGGTCACAGCTCGAAGATTCTTCATTATTGACACCTGAGCCGGGGTGTCAAACCCGTTTTACCATTCCACTTTTCATTGTCACGCTTCCGATTTTAAGTTTCGGGGGAAACTGTGAGTGAATAGTCCCCTCATGCGACATTGCACAGAACGGTCAGCAGAAGCACCTGCACTGCGAGATGTTCATATGCTGACGACACAAATTGTTGGGTCCTTGTCCTATCTTATCATGGAAGGTCTAGACTGTGTAAATCCATATTACATTGTAACGTCTGCAGAACGTACACACCCATGTTTGATTGTGCAGAAACATGACACAAACACGAAACGGTTATTCGAAGGTTATGTGTTTGATACAGGAATCACTGTTGTATTTTGGACCATGAGTGTTTCTATGGGTTTTTTATGTTTTGGTCAAATCCAGTTTTCGAGTGTAGACCTTCTTTTGCGCGGAAGTGTATATGAATCCCACTTTTACTAAATCCCTGATGAGCCGCGTTGTACATAAAAACCTATGTGCCTAATGTATTTTAAAAAATAACTACCGAACAAGAAAGAAACATTTTCACCTCTGACTTTATTCATACATACAGTGGTTGGAATTGTTTTGTCTCGAATGCATTACCTTGAAGAATAAAGGATGACTTTGTTAATTGTTTGAGGTTTTTAGCTTCAAAGGTCATCGTCATAATTATGTTTATCGTGAATTCTCTCTCTGACCATTGACAAATAATTCAGTGCCTGCCTACCACCAATGCGACGGTAGACACAAAGCCTCCAGTGTGAACAAAGGTAATCTTAACATCGTTGCTGTGCTGTCGTACGATGCTCGCAGGGACGTCATACTCGTAGGTCTCAAACACCGTGGAACTGGAATGGCCAGCCTGGAGGGAGTAGAAGGAGGTCAAGGGGTGATTGTTCATCATGATCGTCTTTGGAGGTCCGTGAGTGGCCTTGCTGTCTCTGCTGAGACTGATCCTCAGACGAACAAAATCAATGTTGCCAATGCTCGGGACGTTTACTTTAACATCGACGACGGTGTTGTGAATGGGGACAACCATGTCGGGGGAGAAGTAGGTGTTCTGGGTCACAGTCGGAGCATGGGCAAAGTTGTGGGTTGTGTGGAACTGGAAGTAACAACTCGCTTCAGCAGGAACGGTTACCATGGAGTTCGTGACGTGAACTGGTTTGTCTGTATCTAGAGTTGGTTTCTTCTGTGAGTTCAGATATTCACAGGTGGACTTTCCACTTGTCGGATGGAGCCAACCTTTGTCGAAATTTAGTTTCACGTGCGTGGGCTTTTGGTCGTGGTTGTGAAGAAGGATATAAACAGTTCCTGAAGATTTGTCCAGTAGGATGTGAGGCACAATGTTCCTCTCAGTATTGTGGAACTGACTGTCCACCCTCAAAAACATCATCGCATTGCGGAAGTTCATCCAGAACTTGAAAGCATCAGCAACATCCCTTACGTTCCTGTGCCTGTCAAACAAACTGTAGTTGATGCTTGCTTGTCCTTTAAGCTCAGTGTAGGTCAGCAAGAAAGCAACAACCTTTCTCATCACATCACGACGTTGAAGGAAGGTAAACATTTGGTCGTTGTGTTGATAGATATGGCCCCAGTCAATGAAAGGGGATGGTTTCTGTTCATCCAACCCCGATATACTTCCCATGCCATATTCACTGATGATAACATCGAACGTCTTTCCTTTCTTCTTATGGGCATAACTCTCAATAAGGTCAAGAAGACCAAACAACTTTGCTTCAGAGGCATGGAACTGGTGGGTACCTCCGTGAACGTCCAGGCCAGAGTAGGAGTGAAAGGAGAAAAAGTCGAGATGATCCAGAGCCATGTCCATGAAGTCAGCCATCTTGCTCCAGACCCTGAATCCATTGGCGTCATAATTAGAAGATGCGCCTGTATACGTGGGCCCTCCCACTCTGATTTGTGGATATTTCGATTTGATTTTCTTAGCTGTCACTTCGTGGTATGAGATGAATGTCGACCAGTTTGTGCTGGCATACTTGCCATCTGGTTCGTTGATGACTTCAAAGAATAATGGAAGGGTTCCTTTGGTTCCTTTGTCTACAGCGTCAATGAGAAGATACTCAAACTCCGCAGCAGCATCGATATTGTTGGGAAACAACCCCTTGTGGTGGGATTTGTCTATCCAGTGTGGCCAAAGCTTCCCTGTAAATACATACATTATAGGTAACAAGTTTGTTAGCTTGCTAGTTTTTATATCCGTGAAAGGGAATAATATTTATTTGATGGTTTGTTGAACTCCGCACTCTGAGCTCCATCTTTATGACGGAATCAGGACCAGACAATCCACTGATAGACATCATGACCATCTTTCTACGCAGTTGGGATACGATAACATGCATCAACCAAGTCAGCAAGCCTGACCACCCAATCCCGTTAGTCGCCTCTTACAACAAGCATGGATTGATGAGGACAATTCTTACCAGTAACTTTACTTGGGTGTAGGGGAAGTTGGATGGCCTAGTGGTCTGGTGGTTAAAGCGTTCACTCGTCACACTGATGGCAGTTATGAAGTTTTCTGAATATAATTTGGGCATTTTCACCTGACGTCATCATGACCATTTCCGGTTGGCCGTATCCTTGCATGTTGGCCAAGTATTTTTGTGCGAATTGCCCTTTTTTGGAATCGAAGTAGGCAGGGTCGGGATATCCCTTCCTGTGGGGGTTTTCCGTTGCCTGGGCAGATAAACGAAACGTTATAATCCTGGTAAGTAAATAGAAGAAATAAAACCCTTTCCATTTTCATCAGAAATCAATTGACGATTTTGACTCTATCGTAAGCATGTGGGGTTTCACTGTTATTTTGCAATAGGACAATACTAGTATTCAAAATGTTAAACAGTTTCTATAGACCTTACGTGCTCAAAGACACCGTCCGAACCCTCGGCTTTAACCCATCTGGCCGTCGTTGCTCCTATTTGTTTGACACGTGCAATATCAGGGGTGTTGTCAAGGACGTTCTTGCCGTTCCAGCGTCCATGGTCAAAGTTGACGCCATCTCCAATCTTCAGCAACTCAGGGAAGATGGTGATAGTCTCGTCGCATTGCACCAACGGCAGACAGAAGAACAGCCAAGTCACGATGTGGGCGGCACGCATGTTGCCAGCTGCGTGTAGTCCCTTCGGTGTCAAAGAATCACACACACACACTGTTCTGGTATGCGCTCTTGTATCTATACTGTATATGTTTTCTTATCTCACAGTGCACAGATTAGCCTAGTCACTGTGGCCTCGAGCTGAAGGGCCTTGGCCAAAAGAAGTCACTGTGGTGCACAGGCGTGTAACTAGTTACATATTTTAACTTGATTTATCATCCAAAACTGGATCCCACAGGAGATATCGCTCGGGTGAGACTCAAGCCATATCTATACTGCAGATATCGCTGCAATGAAATTGCATCACAATGCTTTGTAGACCATTGTGACGTCATTGGTTTCTGTTAGCAGTACGTTACACTCAAGACACTGCTTATTACTGTCTACAAACTAAAAAGGTTGGGAAAATGATTTTGGATGATAAAAAATCTCACCCTCGTGTCTTTTATTATCAAATATATCAAACGGCACGAGGGTGAGATTCTCTTTTTAAACATATTTATTTCCATAAAGTGGAGGGATTGGCAAACAAGCAAATTTTGCTTATCTGAATGCCTCTCCCAATCATGATACACACACACACAATACAATGTATTCACAGTGACATGAGAAATAACATACATTATATATATATGACATCAAAGATAAGTATTGTTCTGTAAGTGTCTAATTACTGGATTATCTTTCGTTACTACAGCTACGTTTTTATTTACATCCAGCACAACATCATATAGCAAAGCCAACATCTCAGACAAAATCTCTAAATCGGCAAGAAGACAGAATAAAACTGTGCACTGATTTCAAAATTTCAAGATTTGTTACTGCCGTTTAATGTGAATTACCATTTAGAATTGAATTTAAATCGTAGCTTTTTACGAAATAATACTTATTTTGCCCTAATGTACCGTTTAAGGGACACGTAAGAAAGACATGAAGTGCATCTTTTTTAACTTTAGTCTAATTTGATAAATGTAAAATTGGTATTTATCTATTTTTCGTGTCATTTATAAAACTGCCCCTAAATCAAGTTCGTCATACCTTATAACATTTAAATATCAGAGTTAATTTTCTAAATTAAGAGAGAGAGGGACGGCCACCAAATAAACTCACGAAAATGAAGTGTAAATCTATTATAATTAAATAATTAAAGAAAGAATTATTTGAATGCTTCAAAGTGAATGCACCTTTTCATTCAGAACACAAATCTAGCCAAATTACCAATAACGTCATTATGACTAAACAGTTGTTAATATGTATTTCATAAAATATTTATTTCAAATCTTACTTAAGCGAAAGACCCTTATATTTCAGCAAAGAATCTCCCCATGCCGATAATGATAGAACGATCCGAGACGCACATTCTCCAAAAGACCAGCTGTTCCCTCACCTGACGTAAATTAGGTCTGTAGACGCACAGATAGCATCTATTGTTGACAATCAAGTGCCGTGTTTCTAATTCTCTCGGCAAACATCTGCAGCAGTCCGTCGGATAACATCGAGTCTGTCCGTCAAAGTAAGATTGACACAACATCCGAGGATGGGAAGAGGATGCCAATAACCTGAATGCACAATTGAAGACGAGTCTAACAGTTTACATGGTATAGCTTGTTTCAAAACCTTTGGCTTACATTTTTTCTTACGTGAGTCTGTCGATATATATTTAGCGTTGAACTGATAATTAGGTAAGTTCTATATTCATAGTATTATTTGATATATTTTTTTAGCATCGTAAGTCTTTCGTTCTTCAACAACTGTCAGTTTTGCGTTTCAACTGTGTTGATACTTTTAAACTGTCTAAACTACCGGGCAAAAGAAAATATAAATTTGAACATATGATTTTTGCAAAAAAATAGCAAACGCTAGAAAACGTTACTTTGGAACGGAACAGAACAAACAAAGCTCCAATAATAGATACCATCAAGAAAAGGCGGTGGATAGGTCACATCCTACGAAGGCCGCAAGGAAATATCGCGAAACAAGCACTCGACTGGAACCCACAAGGCAAGAGGAAGAGGGGAAGAGCCGTAACAACCTGGCGACGAACCCTGGAATCAGAACTGAGATCAATCCACATGTCATGGGGAGAACCAAGACGAAGAGCACAAGTCTGAAACAGATGGAGAACTGTTGTGAAGGCCCTCTGCCCCTCAAGGGGTACGCCATCTTCCCGAGGCAAGGGAGTTAACTGACTTAAAGTCCGGTTTCCACCCTTGCCGAACTAGGCTGGAATGCCTGCGCTCCTGGGTCTTAGTGAGTGAGTTTGGTTTAACACCTCTTTGGAAGTATTTCAGTTATAACGCGGCGTGTCAGTAAGAAAGTTTGGTTTAATACCTCTTTGAACAATATTTCAGTTACACCACGGCGCGTCAGTGAGTAAGTGAGTTTTGTTTGGCACTTCTTTGAACATTATTTCAGTAAAACCACGGCGTGTCAGTATGTAAGTTTGGTTTAACATCTCTTTGAACAATATTTCAGTTTACACCACGGCGTGTCAGTGAGTGAGTTTTGCTTGTCACTTCTTTAAACAGAATTTCAGTTATACCGCGGCGTGTCAGTGAGTGAGTGAGTTTGGTTTAAAACCTCTTTGAACAGTATTTCAGTTATAATTTACCACGATGTCAGGTAAATGTTACAGGAAATGGTGCCGGTTTTAGAGGTTTACCACAAAACAGTCATAATCGTGGCTAACTGAGGTGACGGTGTTAGAGGTTTACCACAAAACAGTCATTAACTAAGGATCCGAACCAATAATCACAGGATTGGCATGTCTGAGGGACGTAACACTGCACAGCAAAATGCGGCACCTTGGACGTTGTCATAGACGTAATATAAATGAGATCTGGGCATCGATATATTCAAATACATAGACACAATACACGTGTGTAGAATGAGTGTGTCAGATGGGTTTAACGCTGCTTTTAACAGTATTTAAGTTATATCACGACGTGTCAGCTTAATGTGGGAGGAAAGCCCGAAGTAATGCAGGTCTCAGACATTTATCACTTCGGTGAAACTCAAGACGGCGTGTATGGGGCTTGCAAACCTAGAACCATCAGAGCGAACTACGATTCGAAAACACGCTCACAGATTTCTGTCGTGGCTTTAACTCTTCCAGTGACATGCTGCGCCTTAGGCGATTGGGCCACCCGTGCCCCCTGTATGTGGAAATTGGTTCAGGACACAGTGCAGGCAAGCGTACGTCAATGTGTGTGTATGGGAACATGTTTAGTACCACTGTTTGGACAACGTAGAGAAGATCCAGGACTTATACCAGTCACTGTCTTGTGTCTTGCAGTCACTGAATTTCAGGTATCTATTCATATATTTTTCACCGCCGTTTGCCTGTTACGCCCAGTGGAATCTGTTTCGGCAGATAATCGAGACTGGTTATTCTCTGGCGTTGACGTTTTAAACCTAATACAGATCGCCTTGTCAGCCTGTTGACTCCGAATCACGCTCAAATCTCGCAGGGCTTATATACATAAATGCGAGGCCTATTTGCTCAATACACATGTCCAGATGGTCGTTAAAATGTTAGAAAGGTATTTCAATGTGTTTGGTCTTTCTGTAAACATAAGTAAGCCTCGAAAATACAACTTGCGTTGGTAAATCAATCATCTGACATGTTATAATAATAATAATAATAAAGTCCATTTCTTCAGCGCCATATCCGTCTACGTAGTCGCTCATAGCGCCTCTCACAGGGTCACAGACACATCTAAAGAGATAAGTCTTTAGTTTTGTCTTGAAAGTGTCCAGAGTTGGAGATTATAACCGGGCATTCACTGTCGTGTGACGGAAAAGCATGTTACCTTGACCTGTTTCCAAAGTTAATTTGTCACAAGCGTCGTAATGCAATTTTTGTTCCTATTATACAATACGACACGGAAACACCGAAACTATGCAGGTGACGTGAGGTGAATGGAGTTTAAACTTAAAGGTAAAATACCCAGGTAGTTCATCCCTTTCAAGTACATCACCATCGAAAATCCATTTTTAGTTTGTTTTATTTGAGTCACCATCAAACATGGGTGTGTTCTTTCTTTTACTTGAATGGGTTTTACAAGACTGTGACTACCCAATCAGATGGCTGGATAATATTATGCGTAATGACAAATGAACCGCCTCCGTGGTCTAGTGGTAGAGCGTCCGCCCGGAGAGCGGAAGGTCTGGGGTTCGATCCCCGGCAGCGTCATACCAAAAGACGTTAAAATATGGTACTTGTTGTTACCCTGTCTGGTGCTTGGCATTAAGGAGATAAAACAAGGACTGGTCGGCTCGGAGTCAGTATACTGTGTCTGAGTGGGGTATTCATGTTAAACTGCGGCATGGTATCTCAGTGGGCTAGCACCACTATAAATCGGCACCAGTCCGGACTAGTACAAGCAGCCACACAAACACACACACGTACATGCACGTCGCTATATAAGTGCAATAACCTTGGACGCGACGTTAAACCCCATTTCACCTCACATCACCATCACCGTAATGACAAATTCTATCGTATATCACTTTAATACGCCCTGTTATATAAGTATAACCAGATTTTTCCCCTTATGTAAACATATGTTTTTCGTTGCACAGGTTGCTCGAGATGACATATTTTCTTGCATTTAAATGTTTTTAACGCCATGGAGAAAAGTCCATTTACTCTCGCGCTGACAGCTAAATATGCAAAACGCTGACAATAAAAGATTACTGTTAGGCATAAAGCGAACATTCGTTGAAAAGAAACAGTAGTTTTAATGTTATTTATAGGAGGTGAAATACATGTGGAATTCTGCGGAAAGTTTTTTTGTAATTGTCAAAAATAAAGCATTTGGAAGCCAAATGCAGAGAAGATTTTTTCGTTTTAGGGGTGTCATTGACTTCATTTCTAAATTGCCTGGCAAAGGAAAGAATACACTTAATAATTAGATCTTCTAAGAAATTACATCGTTATTAAAATGTTATTAGGCTGAAAACAATCGCCGAAACACTGCAAACCTCAGGTCAAAACGTAACCATGAATCAAATACATCACTGTCGAAAAAACATTTCTTGTTTGTTTTAATTTTAGCCACCATCAAACATGGGTGTATACTTTTCTTTTGGTAGAGCGTCCGCCTGGAGAGCGGAAGGTCCGGGGTTCGATCCCTGGCCACGTCATACCAAAAGAGGTTAAAAGATTGCACTTGTTGTTACCCTGTCTGGCGCTCGGCATTAAGGGCTAAAACAAAACTGGTCGGCTCGGAGTCAGTATACTGTGTCTGAGTGGGGTATTCATGTTAAACTGCGGCATGGTATCTCAGTGGGCTAGCACTATAAATCGGCATCAGTCCGGACTAGTACAAGTAGACACACACGCACACACGCACACACGCACACACACACACACGTGCATGCACGTCGTCGTTATATAAGTGCAGTAATCTTGGACGCGACGGTAAGCCCCAGTTTACCTCACCTCCTTGGTTAAGTCCATGCGTCCGATGGGAAGAAATAAAATAGAGCATAATGAGGTTTAACATGACCCCCTTTTGACACAAGTTCTTAATTCTGAATCGAAATTACAGTAGACTACGTTTATAACGAACTGACGGATTTAACGAACTTATTTTTAGTCCCGGCCATTTGGTGTATATATGCTGTTTATATGCTTATAACGAACTACGGTTATTACGAACTAAAATTAGTTGTCCCTTTGAGTTCGTTATAACCGTAGTTTACTGTAGCTCTTATTCTGTTTTCTAAAACCTTTATTTCAGACACTGATCACGTGTGAACACCAAACACCTGGTGGCTGAACAGTGACAATGGTGGACGGCGTCGATGGAGTTGGTTGCTAATTATTTGTCAACACAATCACCTCCGAGGTCGACACACTTCTGCCAACGGTGCTGAACTACCTGGATCCCACTGGTTTCTAGAAGGCTTCTTCCTGGTGGTGTAAAAAGTCCCCCACAGCAGAAATGACGTCATCGTTATTTGCACAATGCTTCCTGACAGTTCCTTCTTCAGGTTCTGGAAGAGGTGGATACAGTCAAGTCTCGTTAATCCGACATCGTTGGTTGCACATGATTGTGTCGGATTAACGAGTATGTCGGATCAACGAAATTAAGTGATTTGTGATCGAAAATCGGACGTCTTCACGATAGATAATAACCCTGTGTACCTTGTAATAAAATCATTAAAAACGAAATATTTATATTGTTATGTTGTTTATTCATTCATTCCTTAATTTATAATTAATGACATTGCAAAATTAATAATAATTTTCCCATTTATACATAACAATAGAGACATTACTCACTGAATTTATCACATCAACGACACACGTTGCATCTTGCACTGCCAAATCTGGTGAAATAGAGAATGTTCAATGTTTCAATGAGTTCAAAGCCACCGTCATGCATTGCAAACATGGAGACAACAGACTAGCACCGGTGCTTATTTCCTGGTGGAACAAACGTATCTTTAATCACTTTCCCACGACGTCTAGCCTTGATATTTGCATGCAATTGCCTCTGACGTTTGACATAATAATGCCCAAGGCATGAGACAAGAGAATAAATTCAAGATGATATATGAATGAATTCCACTCAGCATGTATGAATTAATTATACTTAGTTGATAAAAATGTACGTTATGTTTTCTCCCCATGTTTAACATCGGGTTAGTTTCTAGGCCGTTGTCATCCAAAATAGCCTAAAGAATTTTTTTCATATTTAATTATGTCATCGAAAAAATATAGATAGAGAATTATAATAGGAGCATGTGTTTCATACTGATTTTACTAAACGAGTGTCAGAATGTTTGTATTTCCCGAGCGAGAGCTAGAGTAATACATTAATGCTTGCACGAGTTTCGTAAAATCAGAATGACACACATGCGAGTGTATTGATTTCTTTATTACCCAGTATATCTGAATCGTTTTGAGCTCCCCTTTAGAAAAATGCACTTATCACGCCAGCCGTCTTAGACAACAACAATCTTCAGCTATGACGTAGTTTATAGTGTGGCGTCATTCCGTCCTTACGTCACAATATGATTCGATTGACGTCCATAATGCCG
The DNA here is from genome assembly GCF_023055435.1 of Haliotis rufescens. Taxonomy (NCBI): domain Eukaryota; kingdom Metazoa; phylum Mollusca; class Gastropoda; order Lepetellida; family Haliotidae; genus Haliotis; species Haliotis rufescens. The sequence goes on from NW_025963868.1 coordinate 23,930,214, forward strand.
TCCGCATGACGTCAACAATGCCGCCCGGATGACGTCAACAATACACTTGTGCGCGTGACGTGATATTTGCACTTTTGCGCATACGATTTTTATGAACTCGGTCAGCTCTAACCCTATGGGTAATAAATAGAGAATATTATATGAGTGTACATGTTATACTATGCTTACGACACGAGCGTCTAAATTCCGGTATTTCCCGAGCAAGAGCGTCGTAACATAGTATGATATGAACACGAATATGATGTTCTATTTATTACAGAAGAAGATGTCTAAATACAGAGACGAATTTTAGTGTTTACCAATAAGGGCAGCAAATCGCAACAGCAGCTGAACCACAATTTGTCGAATGACGTCAACAATCTTCAGCTATAACGTCGTTTCCAGTGTGACGTCATTCCGACCTCAGGAACCATTGAGATTTGAATGGCGTCAACAATGCCGTCCGGATTACGGAAATAATACACTATTGTCTCGTGACGTGATATGACCCTAGGGCAAATGATTTTCCTGAACCGATATTTGTTTGAACTCTTAGGTTAAATAATGATTGAAATGAAGATGCAACCGCGTTACTGCGGCGTTGTAGGAGACCCTACTGCGTGCACCTCGGCGTTCTGCACTTTTCATGGACGCCGCGAGATCGCCGTGAGGACGCAGCCCTGGTGTGACAGCTGTTTAAGGACTGAGGGGATATCGTTAATCCCCTAATGCACGTCACAAATTGACGAAAATTGACGAGTTGTTCAAGTGAAACCTTCCTTCTGTGACAGTACATTAGTAATATATATATATAATAGTATATAATAAGTTTTACTTCAGGGAACAATTCGCTGCGGAGAGTTGCATCCCGGTTCGCCAAGATTATGTTTCTAGGTTTGTCAGCACCATCGTGGGTTTCACCAATGTCTCATAAACCTTACTGTTGGACTTTACTTTTAAATTACATGCCCATTGTCTGTATATATATACAGCTTATGTAACGTGTGACACATATAAACTATTTCTCTCTGAGTGTCATGTTTGTCCGTAGTATAAAGGGGAAAATAATGTTCAACGGATGTAACTCGTCGCCAAAGCGTATTTTTACTTGTTCAATTATCTTCACGTAAAAGTAAATAATTGCTGACAATCTTAGAATGTATTTATCGAATTATAACCAAATGTTGTTTTAAGAAACGGTATTACTGTTCAAAGTCTTTGGCTGCCTGTATTAACGCGTCAAAATGAAACAATTAAACTAGACATTTTAAAATCAAAACATTCTTTCAGGTTAGTATCTGATAGATTCGCTGATCGAAATAAATAATTACACAAAAAATAAATGAGATTAAACAATTATTTATCAATCCCGACCCCCTAGAGCTGAAAATTACCTCAGTAAAGTGAGTGGGTGTGATTTTACGCCGCCGCTTTTAGCAGTTTTCTGGCAATACCACGACGGGGGACATCATCAATGGGCTTCACACATTGTACACTTGTCGGGAATCGAACCCGAACTTTCGGCGTGAGGAGCGAACGCTTTAACCACTGGCCTACCCCACCGCCCCCTTGTCTTGTTTAAGTCAATATAGTTTACTTGTTGTAAAATGTGGATAAATGCCTCTGCTTAATTACAGTTATGTTTTGGTTTTTTGGGGGTTTTTTTATTTTTATCTATTTTTATATTTTTTTACTTTTTTTAACTTTTTTTTTTATTGAGGCTTGTTACCATCTTGATCTGCATTGTATATTTTATGTAACCACCGTCGGGTTTTTTTTCAGAGAAATATAACTGAACTGTGTATAGTTTTGTGTTGTCCTCCTTATATCTTTACATAAGCTCTGTTTGTTTGTTAACAGACTCGGTTTCCACTAAATGTGGAAATATAAATGCTAAAAAAAATGCGCCATGCCCAAACTGTAGACGAGAAACCAGTTCGTTCAAGTATGAAATAAAGTTTAATTTCCCTTCTCATTTTCATTTAATTCCAAAAGTGAAGTTTACAGATTTTTAATACGCCGTTACCACTTCATAAGGGGTTATTCTGACTGTGAGTGAGATGGGATGTATTCCAACTCAAAGCAAATTAATTGTTGATATGACATGATACATATGCATAGACTATAAAACATGGATAATAAAATAAGTTCTCATATTCCTCAAAGAATTGTTTTCCATTTTATTTGACAGAATGTCCAATGTTATGTATCCTAAGAGTTTGTACTTCTGTGGTGACATTTATTTAAAATAAATCAAACTTAATGTTTTTTCCGTGTGTTATTTTTTAAACTTTGGTCCATTTGGGGTCCCAGGTGTGGCCTCTTGTATAAACAACTAGGAATTACATACATTTCAAAGAAGAGACGTCTCGTCAGTTGTACAGATTAACGGCCGCTGTCATTAGAATGCCTTGAATGGATTATCGCTGGTTACGTAAGCTTTATTGATGAATAAAGAGCGGCGCAGCTCAATTCACTGCCGATTATGCAATTTGAAACAACCAGTTGACGAGCCCGCTGGTCTGTGACTTTAGAGTGTCCAAATGTGTCTTTATTATCAGTAACCGTGCTGGCCTGGCGGTATGCATTGTCCTTAGCCAAGCGATCGTTGTCGTGCTGCTTGCTTGGCTCGAGGTTACAAACTACTCAAGGTGGACGTGAGTGACCTATATGTTTTTTTGTTGTGTTAATTTCTACCCAGGCAGCCATATATCAGCTCTGTGTCTCGGAAGAAGCTAGGTAAAGTTAGTGGAAGCGTTTTTCTAAAATTTGAAACTGAGCGAGTTGTTTGTTGTGCAACGCCTCACTCAGCAATTTTGTATATGAAGGCAGTTAACACGTCACCGACCATCTAGATCATTGAGTCGCCGCTTTGGAGTAATTCTAAAACGGGGTCCCGTCTGATCTTTTCACACCTGTTTGTTTTTGAGAGATACATGTGGATGTTTGTATACACAAATGTGTGTTTTTGCGCTGTTATGTATGTGATGTAGTAATGACGTGTCAGTCGCGCCCAGCTGTGAATACCGTCGAACATAAAAACGCCCATCACCTGTGGCACGTCGCCGGGAAAAACAAAATGGCGCCGGCTGGAACGGGTCTAACTGCAAGGCATGCGCCACAGGGTTTGACGCTCGTGTCATGGCAAACCTTTCTTTTTACTTCTACTTTTCTACTACAATCATAACAGTTTCGAAGAGGAAAATTATGGGGGAAACTAATATGGAAAACCCGGATGTTGGAAGTAAAAGTTGGACTTGAAACCGAAATGGGGTGTCAGAAAAATGTGATCAGTTCTAAGTCCAGTCTCACTAATTACCGGTCCCTAAGTGGCGTTTCTTGTGTGTAGCTTGACAGCGTCTATACACAATGTCGGCTTTATAATCTTCATTACCGTTTCTTACATAACATCTCGTTGTTATCGAGAGTTGTGCGAAGGCCCGGTAAACAAAGTCAAGATACACACATTAAAAAAAGTTCCCATGATGCACCCCGTGTGTAAAGCCCATTTCGAGTGTCCCTCGCCGTGATATGGCTGGAACAGTGCTGAAAGCGGCGTAAAACCATACCCACTCACTCAAATTGATAAACTATAAAATGATATGCTTTATGTAAGATGCTTGTTGAAAAGGTTAAAAAGTAAATCGTTATAAATTGGACAACACTAAAACCTCCACCACTTTGAATACGACCGGCCATTTCCACTATTACGGACAGGGGCGCGGTTTGCCGATTGCGTCCTCGGCAACACTCGGGGCACGTTCGCTGATCTACAGAATCTCGTACCGCCCGGTTTCTGAACGAATGGGGGCATCACCGCATTTAAGGGCTAGGGCGGTTCTTAATTTACCGGGCATTAACATTGTCACGTAATTTTCAGCAGAATAGTTACGCCTAAACAAACGATACCTCCTTATCGCGGACTCGGGGCAACAGGTGATTTATTCCACAAGAGAATCATTTGTCAAAGTCCAAAAGTAGGGAATAACCTCGTGATTCTCATGGCCCGGTGACATTTTTTTGGCCCGGTCATTCTCCTTTACGAAACTGCCCCCACGGACCTATATAAACAAGTCCGTGCTGCCCCCAAGCAAGAAATAAAAACATGACACAGTTCTATTTATTTTAAACAAAAGTTATAAATTTGAACAATATTTAGGGAGGGGTGTCATGAAAATGTTACATGTTTTTGTTTTTTCGGGGGCGGGGGTATTATGCTACCTACTAGCAGAAAATATGATACAGTCCCAAGACCAAACTCATCGACCCCCTCCCCACCCCCCATCCCCTGACATTTATTGTGTGCAGCTTGGCAGTTTCTACACACACCATGCCGCCTTTATCACCATGTCACGTTATCGTGTCTTACATAACACCTCGTTGGTATCTATAGTTATCAACATCTCGGGGTACACAGCGACTGGGAATCCACGTCAGGCGTTCTGCACGACAAGCCGTTACTTTAACCACCAACTTTCCTTTCATCAACTTTCCAGCCTCTGGTGTCCACATTGGCCAACTTTTGAGGTACTGTCGAGCATGCTCTATCTTTGAAGATTTCAAATAGCGTCATACAACTCTTGCTCAAAAGTTGTTTGATCGAGGTTGTCACATTCCAAACCTCAGTACAGCTGTCAAAAAGTTTTATGTGGAAGACATTTCCAGATGTGATGCATCAATGACAAGCCCACCTTTTCGGACACCTGGTTTCATCACTATTTCATAGTAATTCATAGTGAGTGAGTGAGTTGGGTTTACCGCCGCTTTTAACAGTATTCCAGTTATATCGCGGCGTGTCAGCTTAATGTGGAAGGAAAGCCCGAAGTGATGCAGGTCTCAGACGTTTACCACTTCGGTGAAACCCACGAGCACGGGTATGGTGCTGACAAACCTAGAAACATAATCGGGGCGAACCGGGATTCGAACCCACAATCATATATTTCTGGCGTGCCCGAGGGACGCAACTGTGCACAGCGAATCGCGGCGCCTTAGGCGACTGGGACACCCGTGCCCCCCATAGTAATTTAAAAACAGCTGTTCATGATAAAGTGTGAATCGTACAATCGAACATGTATTATTCTATGGAATAAGTTATTTTCCGATGAAAAATATTCATACATAATAATTGTCCAAGTGTAAGTGCTGAAATAACAGGCACCGCAATCGATAACCAAACACCATTTTTTTTTTTTTTTGGGGGGGGGGGGGGGCTGACCTCAAGCCAGAGGTGCGTGACAACTGTTTTCATTGGCCGATGCGTTTGACACGTTTGTCTGTCTTGTCCTTAGCCTTTATACCGTCTTATTGCTGACATCCTGTGGATACTAAAACGCCTGCCGCCCTCGGCCCTTCTCCGCGCAAGCAATAAATGTATGTCAGGGATGAGGTCATCTTCAGTGTTGTTACCAAGGTGACATAGATTGTGGACACGGTAATTAAATGGATGAACAGACAGAGAAACGACGTAAAATATTAAACAGTCCGAGGCAGACTGGGCGTCGGCCCGATCGCCATAATCGTTGCGCCATTGCGCAGCGTGTAAAGCAGCGGGAACCCGTTTTAACCAGAAAGGGGATTCCCCGCCGTACGCGCTTTGTTTCGGTTGGGGACGGGCGTTGGGGTGGCCTAGTGGTTAAAGTGTTCGTGTCACACCGAAGGCCTGGGGTCGATTTCCCACATGGGTACAATGTGTGAAGCCCATTTCTGGTGTCCTCCGTCGTGATATTGCTGGAATATTGCTAAAAGCGGCGTAAAACCATACTCACTCACTTGTTTGGGGGACGATTTCTCGTGTCGTTTTTACGTCTTACATTGACTAAAATTATTTATTCTTTCTAATCATTTTTTGTCACCGATTGGTGAAATAAAATACAAAACATGTTTGGAATTCGTTATCATGATATAATAAATGGAAAAATAATTGTAAAATGACAACCAAATGTAGTATGTTGTGGACGGTAAAATTGACTGAGAGAGGATTTTGATATTTTGGACCCCTCACTTTTAAAAATGCTCGACCCGTCCATGGATTATTGGAACGACCTGTATTACCGGAATAATATAAAATCAAATCTTTACAGGTCTGAGGATCGAACTGGCAACCTTCGTGTTTGTGGGGCACAGTGAGTGAACTGGTCTTACAGACCCTGATACAAATACATAAAAATTATCAAAAATAGCCCATGCAAGTCTATAATGTTTGGCAAGTCTAGATTACTGCAGTATCTGAAAATGAAGAGAGTCACTGGGCTCCATTTTATTATATTTTTATTAAGATAACTGAACAACTGTTTTTTCTGTACGATATGTTCATTTCAGAGACTAGATGTTAGTCTATGAGTGAACTACAAGGTTACAGTGGCCCTGGTAAACCACAGCGCTTTAAACTGATATTTTACGTCAGCTTCCAAAAGTTAATGGAAAGTATATTTGAAACCTAAAAATGTTGAAAAATGTTTCAGGTTTTTCTGAAATATAAACCATTTCACCTCGGGTTTTTATGAGATTCAAATCCCCGGTGGTACATTGTATATAACTGTTTCGACGCACTGACGTGTATATTAGTATGATGTTTTGACGTGAGGTGAAATGGGGTTAAACGTCGCGTTCAAGAATATCGCACTTACATAGGGACGCGCATTCTCGTGCGTGCGTGCGTGCGTGCGTGTCCCGGACTTATGCCGTTTTATAGTGCTAGCTCACTGAGATACCATGCCGCAGTTTAACATGTATACTCCACTCAGACACAGTATACTGACTCCGAGCCGACCAGTCCTTGTTTAAGCCCCTTTATGTCAAGCGCCAGACAGGGTAACACCAAGTACCATCTTTTAACGTCTTTTGGTATGACGCTCTCCCGACGGACGCTCTACCACTAGAACAAGGATGATGTTTGGATTTTTTTTTTTTTGTTGTTGTTTAACACCGTTCTCAGTAATATTCCAGCGGTGATGTTTGGAACTGATGCGTTTAGAATATATCTTTCTGAACATAATTGGTACATGTATTCTCAAAAGAGGAAGGGAATAATCGCAAATATCAGATGGTTACAGACACAGAAAGCCATATCGAGTGATTTAATGGATGGGTAAGGCAACAGAAGGACCAGGCGTAGCGTGACAATTCAGTATAAGATGTAAGCGGTATATTGTAAGGGTGCTAACAACCAGAGACTATACATCAAACAACCAAGAAATACGATTGGAGAGTGTATTAAAAGTAAACTAAGCGGCAAAAGAAAGTATAGGTTTATCAATTTGTAATTTTCCTAAAAACAGCGATTACTAGTGGAAGTGGGTATTGGGAATATGACTGCCCAGGAACAGGTACCAAAAAAACACCTCACCTGTACACGCCACCTTTGACGGCGCTCGTGTGGTGACAAAAAAATTAGGGGGAAACAGGTTTCCCGCCTATGGCATAAACTGCACGTGCATGTTAGCTGTATAAATGCGTTCGTCTGCAGGGTATAACCACTCGTGATGAAAGCACACAAAAGAAATGCCACGACTGTCACAGGAGCAGAGAGAGGGAGCCATCGGTATGGCCGAAATGGGGGCAACACAGGTCCAAATTGTCAGAAGGTTTGGTTGTACAACATTGACAGTAGCCAGGCTGATTCAACGGTACAGGCAGACAGGGAGGACACAGGGCAGGCCTAGAACCGGACGACCCCGAGTGACAACACCGAGTGACAACACCACTGGAAGACGGTCAGATACGGCTCATTCACCTGCGAAACAGATTCGTGACGGCGACGGCGACGGCAGCAACAGCGTTGGGACATCCCATTAGCCAACGTACAGTACTACGACGACATCATGCTGCTGGAATCCGATCGTATCGTCCTTTTCGAGGAATGGTACTGACTGCTCAACATCGACGCCTGAGACTGCGATGGGCGAGGCAGGTTCGATGCTGGCAAGTGAGAAATTGGCGTAGAGTGCTGTTTACTGATGAAAGTCGGTTTAACATGTTTCGAAATGACGACAGAGAACGAGTTTATCGACGCAGAGGGGAACGTTTGGCTCCGGCGTGTATTCGAGAGGTCCACCCATTCGGCGGGGGAGGTGTCATGGTGTGGGGCGGTATTTGTGGAGATCAGAAGACTCATTTGTTGATTATACAGGAAAACCTGAACGCTGTGCAGTACAGAGACCAAGTGTTGCATCCAGTTGTGCTTCCGTTCTTACAAAACCAACAGCAGGGGACATTGTTTTAACACGACAATACCAGGCACCATACTGCAAGACTGACTCGGAACTTTCTAAACCAGCAGAACGTTGACGTTTTGCCCTGGCCTGCCCACTCACCCGATATGAATCCTATTGAACATCTGTGGGACCATCTTGACAGACAGATTAGAGTACGCCATCAGCCTCCCGTCAACAGACAAGAATTGGAGCAGGACCTGAGAGACGAGTGGCAACGGATTCCAGTCCACGTCATCAGAAGACTGACGTCATCGATGAGGCGGCGTATCACAGCAGGCAGCTGGAGGTCATAAACGCTATTGAAGGCAACTGTGTCGACAATGAACTTGTAGTGTGTCTGACAATTTTTTGGTCACATTTCAGACAACTTTTAAAAATGAAATTTCTTACCCCACCATTGTTTACCTTGAGCTTACATTACCTGTGATTGCACAATTTCATCCAAACTGTGGTTGATCAATCATTTGTTACCCCTCCCTAGATTCACAACAAAACCTCTTCTTGTTATTTTTTTATCGACCATGGAACTCGACCTATACTTTCTTTTGCCGCCCAGTTTATAAAAGTTTGAGGTGACGTAATTAATAACGGGTCATTCCCCTACGAATGGACAAACATTCGTTTATAAGACTTGACATGGTCCGAATCAATCGCCTTATGCCAGTTTGAGCGAACCTTGACCACACCCCTTGCAGACCCGTGAAGATCCGGGTAGAATAGGTCTTCAGCAACCCATGCTTGCCGTAAAAGGCGACTTTGCTTGTCGTAAAAGGCGACTAACGGGATCGGGTGGTCAGGCTCGCTGACTTGGTTGACCTAGGCCTTTGACGTAGGTGTACACGTCTCCCGATCATGCCCCAGACGTGCTGTCTGCTGATAGGGGTAGTAAGTTTCGATACGTCCATCGTAGACCCGAGCATTATCATCTTGAAAGACAAAACGTGGTCTAGCATGGCGCGCAATCTATTGGCGCCAGTATGTTGTCCAGTGTTTTGGGCTGGGGTTTTATCGAAAAATATACATTGTCACCGAAAATTCTTTTAAAAAATAATTATGCTTCAGACTGTTGAGAATAAAATAAATTGCCTGAAACAAAACATACATTATCCCAACAACATGTTTTCTTTAAACAAATTCACGGTTATAGTTTTAAATTAGAAAAATATCTCGATTTGTAGCTATAGCTGAAGTATAACAAATCTGGATACAAATGCCAGGCCCCCGAGAATTCCAAGTGGTCGGTCCCAAATCTGTCTTCTGACGACTGAACATAACATATATTTCGCGATCCCCTACTTTTTTAGGAGTGTATAGTTACTGACTGTTTTATATGACTATTGTCCTTTATGTTACAGCGCAGTGCAATGAAAGTTTGGAAACTTCAGCAACACAGGGATACTTTGAAAAGCAGAGTTACCTCCCTTGAAGCGTGACCCGAGCCATCAGCTGCTGTGTGCACCCCTCACTGCATGTGTTGTAACAAACATGGCTTGCAACATGGAACTTTCCAGTGCCGCCGGTAATGGTAGGTCCCGAGAAGACCGGAACTGTCTTCCATCACCCAAGGGGCCATTATATGTGGAGGATCTGTTCCTACAATCTGATACTGAAGTCACCCCTATGACTGATATCGAGGACAGCTCAGATGATGAAGTACACAATGAAGAATACCTGGGGATACGCAGGCAATCTGTACACGATGAAGCCAAGAATAGTCCTGACTTCATCCATTTTAGTAACCTCGGAACAACCAATCGGATGCATGCAACGCAAGATGGGAATAGAACACGTTGTCCTGTTGTAGACACGGCAGGGAGAGACAGAAACAGTGGAAACGACGAAGAAGAACTGGATGAGTTGAAAAGGGTCCACGTACATACACGGAGCAGTAGCCTACATGATGACCCTGTCAGTAGGTTATGGCCAAGAGTGGATTATGACGTGAAGGTTAAAACTGAAGCTGTGTTGTCAGATCTTGAGGTTTCATCAATGGATCTGCAAACCAATAACAGTGGCAGAGGTGTAATGCCTGGTATATGTGGAGCGGACATGCAGGCAACGCGCCATGGAACTGTCTATAAGCATGGTGACGAGGTCAGGTCTTATAGTGTTTGTCAAGATCGCATCAAAAAGGAGATTGAAACCCCAGCTACGGGTCAAACTGCCTCGTCAGCGCATGAACACACATCCACAGAGCTTCAGAGTGAAGAGATTTGTCCAAAAGGAACTGGAATTAGATCAATGACTCTTCCATTCGGAGATGATGTATTGGCAGCAGCATGCAGAGCTGACGCTTTCGATTATAATATTTACCTGAAGAAAGAACATGTTTCAGGGATGGTTTACGATCACCAAACAGATACCGCAATGGATAGAGGAGAAACAAAGTGTTCAGAAACAATTGATACACAAATTGCTCCTGTACACATCACGAAGAACATACACACACATGATGGAGGTGTTGGTAGTAAAGGTGGTGGTGATGATGATGGGGTTGACGGTGATGATGAGTTTGACGACGGTGGTGGTAACGATGGTAATGGAGATGCACACGATCTAGCCAATTCAGGGATACTGATCAAAGAGGAAGTGTGTGATTCAGATGAAGAGTTCGGCTCAGTCATGTCTCATCATGGCAGTGATGTCGCCAAGGTTGTCTCTGCTATGGATGGTGGCAACAGTCATCAGACAGAATCTCGTGTTGACATGGTCGAAAGTCTGGCGTTTGCAACACGACTTGATAACCCCCGTGAACATACGGCATTGGATAATGTCCACGTGAACATGACTCTTGCTACAACTCGTCAATCAGTTACGCCTAACGTTAAACCTTTGGTGCCAGATGCTTCTGGAAAAGATCCTTTAAGTACAGATCCTTCTGAAATTAGTCCTAGAGTTCCACTTGAGCGGGAGGCGCCAGGAAAAAGCGTCTCGCAACAACAATCCTCCCCCCGTCATACAAAACAACAGAAGAAAAAAAGGGGCAGGAAGCCGAAAGCTTTGGAAAAGTGTCCTGTCTGTAAGAAAAGATTCCCTTCCTCAGATCTGAAGCAGCATATAACGAAATCACACAGACACAAGTGTAAAATATGCGGTAAAACGATAAAAGACTTTGTGTTGTTCCAAGGCCATATGAGGGAGCATGCGGACGAACCTACCCCTTACTGGTGTGATCTTTGTGACAAGCGATTTGACCGTTTTGTCACATTGGAAAAGCACAGAAGGATGCATACCCTCAAAGGACGATGGGAGTGTTCCAAGTGTGGCAAGGTGTTCACCCGTAAAGATAATTATTTCACTCATTTGAAGGTCCATGAAGATTCCAACTTGAACAAGTGTGAGGTGTGTGGCAGACAATACGCTTCACCTGCTAATCTCCGAAAACACATGGTGGTACACTTAGAGGAGAAGCCGATAGAGTGTCCAGTATGTGAGGAACGCTTTAATTTTAAAAGCACTCTAGATTATCACATGCACAAACATACAGCGGCAAGTCTGAAATCGGCTACCTGTGAAATATGTGGCATGGAGTGTATTCATAAAAATGCATTAGCTATTCATATGAATATCCACACCGGCAGGAAGCCCCATGTTTGTATATATTGTGGGAAACGATTTGCCCAGCTGAGCACCAAAATTGGACATGAAATGACCCACGAGAACCCAAATAAGAAGTCTCTTGACTCAGAGTCTGAAGAACAGAGAACCAAGAACATGTTACAGTCCTTCGATTGTGATCTGTGTCTGATGAGCTTCACCAGCCTGGAACTTCTTAATGGCCACACACAGAAAACCCACGCAAACGTTCCCAAAGAGACCCCAAGCAGTCAGATAATATCAGAATGCATAAAGCCTTATTCTTGTGGAATATGTGGGATACCGTTCCTGTCGGTAAGTGGACTTAGGAAACACAGAAGCAAGAAACACCCTGACAATGTTGCCGTTGGAAAGGGGAGATACTCATCTCTGGGAAAGAATTTGAATTCTAGTGAAAAGACTAGGACTGATAAAACAGTGGACAAAGGAGTGACTTCAACATCTGCCAGGAACTCAAAGAAACCCACATTAGCTTCAGAGCCAGAGCCAGAGTCAGAGTCAGAGTCAGAGTCAGAGTCAGAGCCAGAGCCAGACCCAGACCCAGACCCAGAGCCAGACCCAAGCCCAGCAAAGGATTTACCGACACCCAAGCGAAAGTCAGATTCAACGAAAGATTTACCAAAGTCCAAGAAAAGGTCAACCGATGGTGAATCTGAGAGTAACTTTGATAAGAATAAGTGTAATATCTGTGGGAAGCTTGTCCTGGAGCTCCGAAATCACATGAAGTATCACAGTGAGAAGGCGTATGTGTGTCGGGTCTGTGGTATGAGGTTCACCATCTCTGCTAACCTCAAGCGCCACCTGCGTCTACACACTGGAGAGACGCCATACCAGTGTAAGATTTGTGGGGAACGATTCATGAAAGCAGAGGCTCTAAAGAAGCACACGGCAAGACACGAGGGCAGGGAACTGGAGAAGAAGTATGAGTGTCCAACCTGTGGGAAGAAGTTCCTTGACAGCTATCACATGAAGAGACACACTGTGGTTCACAAGAGATGGCCAAAAATACGTGACACCGAGCCAGTGACGGAAAATAAATAGTGCGTTCAACAAGCTCTGGCCAAAACTATGTGAAACCGACAAAGTGACTGAAGATAAAAAGTGTGGTGGACAGAAGGTGGCTGAAATTTACAGAAGGTGTTTTGAATCATATAGTGAAGTAGATGACCAAAAATATGTGACACCGATCTATTGAATGAAGGGACACTGTTCACAAGGGATGGCCAAAAATATGTGGGACTTCCCTCCTGACTGAAGGGACAGAATGTGCTTCGTAGGAGACAGCCAAAATGTATGATGCCGACCTACTGAATGAAGGGGCAAAGTATAGTCCACAGGAGATGGCCAAAATGTATGATGCCGACCTACTGAATGAAGGGGCATAGTGTGGTCCACAGGAGATGGCCAAAATGTGTGATGCCGACCTACTGAATGAAGGGGCATAGTGTGGTTCACAGGAGATGGCCAAAATATATGATGCCGACCTACTCAATGAAGGGGCAAAGTATAGTCCACAGGAGATGGCCAAAATGTATGATGCCGACCTACTGAATGAAGGGGCAAAGTATAGTCCACAGGAGATGGCCAAAATGTGTGATGCCGACCTACTGAATGAAGGGGCAAAGTATAGTCCACAGGAGATGGCCAAAATGTGTGATGCCGACCTACTGAATGAAGGGGCATAGTGTGGTCCACAGGAGATGGCCAAAATATATGATGCCGACCAACTGAATGAAGGGGCATAGTGTGGTCCACAGGAGATGGCCAAAATGTGTGATGCCGACCTACTGAATGAAGGGGCATAGTGTGGTTCACAGGAGATGGCCAAAATATATGATGCCGACCTACTCAATGAAGGGGCATAGTGTGGTCCACAGGAGATGGTCAAAATATATGATGCCGACCTACTGAATTAAGGGGCAGAGTGTGGTCCACAGGAGATGGCCAAAAATACATGACACTGATCAAGCGGCGGAAAATAAATGGTGTGGTTCCACAAGATATGGCCAAAACTATGTGAAACCGACGTAGTGACTGAAAATGAATACCGTGGTGGACAGGAGGTGGCTCCAATATCAGGTGTTTTGAACTTGTGAATAAAGCAACAAAGTGTGATCCACTGAAACTGGCAGAAAGCATGTGGCACTGATCCAGCGACTGAAGATAAATAGTGTGGTGGGCAGGAGATGGCCTAATGCAATGTTTGACGAGTGTTTAATTATTATTGAATATTGCCTGAGGTTGCCAAAACTACATGCCATCGATCTAGTAATTGAAAATACACGATGTGGTTGGAACTCAGAACTCGGTCAATAATCCGAACTTTGCTCCATTTTAGTCGACTCTATTACCCGGGGGTGGTGGAACTATGTACCAGTATATTATGTACAGCATTTATCAGGCTTAAAGAATGTTTGCCATGTGCAAATCCTCCCTTTTACACTGTTGTACATAATTTACAGAATCGTTTTAATATATTGAATAATTATGACTACACATACTACTGTTTTATTAATCTAATATATAGTGAAGCCTACAGTGTTGTCAATATTTTTAAGAGTTGTTCAAATGGTAATACATTATATGGTAATACATTGTTTTATGAAGAGTTGTTCAATTGGTAATGAGCAGATTTTGCTGCTTAAATAAAGTCTTCGTTTCAGGAAATGTTTGTTTTATCAATATAATATGCAGTGACATCTGGTTAAGCTAAATGCAATTCATACAACCATGTAACTTACCTGTATGAATCTGAACTATGGCCTTGGAACTCCGCTTGGCTCGAACGTTGGTTAACTCGATATATTTCCGATTGTAAAATTAGGGTTTAAATGCTCAGGGTCATGGGTTTCATCAATAATTATATTATTCAAGCAACACAAAAGGTCGCCCTCGTGTCCGCACTTGAATGAATGGTAACCAATGCCACGTATTTAAAGTTTACTGGTTGTTTTGCAAAGTTGCGTCGCTTAGCTGCACCAGCATGTGTTGATCTCAGGTTCGAATCTCAGATTCGTGTTGATTATTATCCTGGGTTTGTCAGAACCATACCTCATACCCCTCCTCATGGGTCTCATCTGGTAAACGTCTCATACCTGAGTCACTTTAGTCTCTTATGCCATTTAAAGCTGACACACGTCCCAGTTCTGACTGTACACGTCCCAGTTCAGTATGTACATAACGTCCCAGTTCAGTATGTACATAACGTCAAGGTTCTGTATGTACATAACGTCCAAGTTCAGTAAGTACATAACGTCACAGTTCAGTATGTACATAACGTCACGGTTCTGTATGTACATAACGTCACAGTTCAGTATGTATATAACGTCACAGTTTAGTGTGTACATAACGTCACGGTTATGTATGTACATAACGTCACAGTCCAGTATGTACATAACATCACAGTTCTGTATGTACATAACGTCACAGTCCAGTATGTACATAACATCACAGTTCTGTATGTACATAACGTCACAGTCCAGTATGTACATAACATCACAGTTCTGTGTGTACATAACGTCACAGTCCAGTATGTACATAACATCACAGTTCTGTATGTACATAACATCACAGTTCTGTGTGTACATAACGTCACTGTTCAGTATGTACATAACGTCACAGTTCTGTGTGTACATAACGTCACAGTTCAGGATGTACATAACGTCACAGTTCTGTATGTACATAACGTCACAGTTCAGGATGTACATAACGTCACAGTTCTGTGTGTACATAACGTCGCAGTACTGTACAGTACGTCATGTTTACTGCACATGACATAACAAATTGACAATGAGTGAGTTGTGTTTAACGTCGCTTTGAACAGTATTCCAGTTATATCACGCCGTGTTAGCTTAAGTGCAGGACTCATGGGTAAATACAACTTTGCAGATTTGGATAGATCGCAATATCATTAATGCAAATATCGTATTCAAAACATCGAAAGCGGTGCGTAAAGTGGGTGATTTGCACTTTGGTCCCGTCCATCAATTTCAACTTCTTCCCGAGGTAAGGGAGTTAACTGACTATAAACGTGGAAAGTGGACTTTTTACAGTCAGATAACTCCCTTGCCTCGGGAAGATGCAATTTCAAAGGCTGAAACGAAAATACAGCAGAGGCGGAGCCTTTATATACAGAGGCTTGTTGGAGGAAATTACCGACACGCTTGATCGCACAAGCTACCTCCAAAATACACGCTTGATCGCACAAGCTACCTCCAAAATTACACGCTTGATCGCACCAGCTCCACCAAAATTACACGCTTGATCGCACAAGCTACCTCCAAAACTACACGCCTTGATCGCACAAGCTACCTCCAAAATTACACGCTTGATGGCACAAACTACCTCCAAAACTACACGCCTTGATCGCACAAGCTACCTCCAAAATTACACGCTTGATCGCACAAGCTACCTCCAAAATTACACGCTTGATCGCACAAACTACCTCCAAAACTACACGCCTTGATCGCACAAGCTCCTCCAAAATTACACGCTTGATCGCACAAGCTACCTCCAAAACTACACGCCTTGATCGCACAAGCTACCTCCAAAATTACACGCTTGATCGCACAAGCTACCTCCAAAATTACACGCTTGATTGCACAAGCTACCTCCAAAATTACACGCTTGATTGCACAAGCCCACCCCTCCGTTCATATTCTGGCAGGCTAGCCTCCGTTCACGGGCATGGTCGGTTGCACACGTGCCCGGCAAAGCAAACTTTTTATTCACTCCTTTTAACTCTTAGACATTCTCCTATCCACAAGAAAACATTGGCCATTTTCACACAGTACTTTTCTTCGTATTGAGGGATTGACATATACTCCTCTTTCTTTCAACAACGGAAATGTGACAAAGACTAATTACCGCCTTCATTTATAGCTGGAACAGTGCTGAGTGCGGCGTTAAACAATAAACAAACAAACAACAATATCACAAGTTGAGTTCAGCATGTAAATAATCGAGTCTGGACCAGACAATCCAGTTATTGACTTCATGAGCAACGATCCACACAATTGGGATACGATGACATGCATCAAACCAAGTCAGCGAGCCTGACCACCCAATCCCGTTAGTCGCCTCTTACGACAAGCAAAGTCGCCTTTTACGGCAAGCATCGGTTGCTGAAGACCTATTCTAACCCGGATCTTTACAGGTCAGATGAATTGTTGATTTCGGAAGAAGTACAAGTGAGCCCCTACCTCAAACCGACAATAGTAACGGAAATAATCAGGATAATCATGGATTACAAGCGATTGCAAAATAAAGAGTGCATGGTTCGTTTGGTTTTTTTAGTTTCTCCAAATCTCCATTTCCTGGTGCAGTCTTGAAATAGCGCTGCAAAGATGAAGCGACATTTCATAGACTGATTACGTGATAGAACCCGCGCCCCTTAAAATTGGAATGGAAAATATCTTACAATGTTCAAATTATATGATTCACGTTAAATCAAGGTTACTTGACACGCCCACCAGCCATACTCTTGACATACATGGAATCCATACCGGTATTATATATACAACACAGGTCTCCCAACAACTGATGAAACAATCACGTATATCCTGTACCCGGCTGGTGGTAATACCCAATCAGCTTGCAGGCCTAGTCGGCCATGCTAATTAGGCCACGCCTCCTCTTTAGCGCTTTTAAGATTCGTTTGGGTTGTTACAAATGGGGTCTTCCCAGTTATCTCAAAACTGAAATTCGGGAGGATTAAGGGGATTAGGGCTGGGGGATTACGGTCTGTTCCTGACAGGTGAACGCTGGTTCTTAGCTAAGAAGCTGAAGTTTCACAATTCTGAGTCCCACAGAACCATTTTGATAACCAATCATGTTGTGTTGTTGTTAGTGCAATAAATCTGTGCTAAAAGAAAAGAATAATATATATTTATGAGGATCTAATGTCTTGTCAGAAGGCCATTCTGAGATCCAGCTTGAGGGTCAATGGCGACATAAGTTTTATCTAGATGCTGCCATGGAGTTCCCGACTTTTAATATATGTACCCGAGTGTCCTATGAGTGTCATGTATTTTTATGTATCTGAAAATCTGAAAATTATTATAAATTTGTACAAATAAATCTATATATAAATTATTATATTTATTATTTACAGACCGTCGTCATAAAGCTGGATTATTGCTGCGTGCGACGTTAAACAACAACAACAACAACACACACACACACACACACACACACACACACACACACACACACACACACACACACACACACAGACAAACAAACAAATACAGACATACGTACATTTAATCAAGCGCAAAAGCGCCAAGTTTACGTTTTCACCCTTTTTTCCCGGCCATTGTTTTGTACACCATACTGGCTACATAATGGTTTGAGAAACATCTCTTACTATTAATGATACTTACACTTTATTTGATATCATGTGGGAGGAAAGCCCAACGTGATGCAGGTCTCAGGCGTTTCCCACTTTGTTGAAACCCACGAGCACGGTAATGGTGCTGACAAGCCTAGAAACATAATTGGGGCGAACCGGGATTCGAACCCACAATCATAGGTTCCTGGCATGCCTAAGGGACGCAACTCTGCACACGAATTGCTGCGCCTTAGACGACTGGGCCACCCGTGCCCCCTGACTGACATTGATATAAACATCTCAGTTTGATTTAAATATCGCAGCATCATTATATACAACATACACGCTACGTTGGATTGAGAAGCAGTACTCATACGTGATACTACAGGTCCAAGTACACTCTACTGCAGTACAGTATCTAATTAACTATATACGCGATTCATTCGCACACAATTCAGACTATGTTAGTCATAATACATTAAACTGAAGCAGGACAAGTGATCGTAATTACAGAGAATTATTAACACGACAGTTCTGGTTCGAATTGTCACTTTGTCTTAGCGAACTGAAAATCGAAATTGTTTTCCGTTTTAGTTCCGCGTCACTACTTTTTATATGCTGCTTTATTAGCGACAATGGCGGAGGTACTGGCGCCCTTTGCAAAACGGAGTAAAAAAAACCAACACAAGTAGCAAAGGTTGTATAAATGTTTGTCGATTAAATTCATAGTTCCATAGTTCCATAGTTCCATGCGCCATGTAGAAACACTAGTCAGTAGCATTCCTTACTACGCTCGTCAAACTCTCGGGGCACTCTGGTCCGCTGTCAAATTATTAGCACGAAGATAAGGTATCCTTTAATTCTTTGCAATATGCTTTTTTTAACGGGTAAAAATGGGGGCCATTTAGTGGGCGTTGTTTATAGTTTATGTTACTCATATTAATTAGTTTAGTGAGAGTCTTTATACGTTTTTAGTATTTCCCCGCACGGGCGTCTATTAATATTTCGCACAAGCCCTTGTCCCGGGTTATAGCGAAAACTGCACCTCAACAAAACGACACCGGGCGAAAACGGCACCTCGACTCAAGCGAAAACGGCTACCATTGCCTGCCGAAAACGGCACCTTATTATTTTACACCTTTGTCAAATAAATGATACTAAACTTACATAAAACAAGTAAGAAATTAGCCACCTTCTCCAATTTACTCGCGAACTCTGATTGGTAGGCGCAGTTAACTTATTGTGAAAACACTATACGCATTGAAGTTTTTTCAGTACTTTTTTCTCAATTTAAGCTGAAACTGTATTTAAGAGGCCAAACATGGTGCTGTTAGATCACAATTATTCACAATGGCCTTTCGATGTGTTGCATGCGACCAGAATGTCTGAAAAAATCAACATGCTGTATCATGTGATAACTGTGACCAGTGGACCCATCCATTCATGTATGTGGAACGTGACTCTCTGTTGCCCGTAAAAAAGAAATTGCCGGGAACTGTTTGCCCAAAAGGCAGAGGACATTGGACTTCGAGGTACAAATAATAATAAAATAAACTACATAGTGCTATTTTATAAATTCTCAGAATAACTGCAATTTTGTAACATAACGAATATTTTATTTTAACTTTTATTCATACCTTCTTACCTTCAGACTTCTTACCTGTCCAGGGGCGGTCGGGTAGCCTAGTGGTTAAAGCGTTCGCTCGTCACGCCGAGGACCCGGGTTCGATTCCCGACATGGGTACAATGCGTGAAGCCCATTTCTGGTGTCCCCCGCCGTGATATTGCTGGAATATTGCTAAAAGCGGCGTAAAACCATACTCACTCACTCACTCACTCTTACCTGTCCGTGTAAATACATCACATATCATATACATCCAATAACATGTAACATGTAAATACATCAAATACCATGTAAATAAACCATATATATTACTACAAAAATCGTTCTTATCATTATTAAAAATAGAGGTGCTGTTTTCGCCCGACACATAGTAGCCGTTTTCGCCAAATGCCGGCGTCTATTGTTTATAAATGCTGGCACAGTGGCAACTCACTACCTTTCCTTATCCCAAATGCGGTAGGGCATTTGCAGGAAACGGTGATTATTAATCACCAACATATCACAGTATTAGATAGCCGAGAGACACGATGGGGTCCTACATATGACTAGGACCCCATCACGGCTGTCATCTAAGTAGGACGTACGCTATATTATCGTGGTAGTTCATTTATAATGGATCGTAATGGCAAACGCTTACAGACTTTTTAAATATATCAAACGCAAAATGTTTCTTATTCATTATACAATTTTTTTTGACACGTCAATTAGGAGTGATTGATGCCAATTTTCTTTACGAGTTCGGTAAACAATTAAAGTATATGTCATTAGCAACTCAAGAATGGGCAACTCAATATTATCGCGATATGGCTATTTTGTGGTGTGATACATATGGATTATATGGTTTACATCACTTCCTGTATTGGATTATACAGTCACTATGCATACGACCTAGTTTGGGTCAAGGGATTGCGTCTCAACAAGTGGGTTCTTTTCTAATCAATTTCGAAATGGAGGTAGGTGTAATTCCACCTTAAAAACATTCCAAAAACAATTATTAAAAAGGTTAACATGTACACTTACAAGTAGCCGTGACATACCACTACGAGACCTGTCTTCAATCCTGTATTCCTGTATTTGATCAAGCCCAGGCATCTAATAGAGGAAATACAGTACATGTACACGGGCTCGAGGTGTGAAGACTCCCAGATGGGCTTTTGTTGTCGATATTGAAGTATCATTGCCAAGAAATGTCTACACAGGATAATAGTGAAAACACTAAACTAGTTGTACCACATAAGCCTTTGCTTTATAGGTTTACAGGGATATAACACGGTTACCATTTACATATCCACTGTATTTCATCGGGTAAATTTCTGTATCAAAATCACAAACAAAAGCTAGTACAAACATTATTGTTGAATAATTCATTTATGACAAATTGACTGCTTTTCTGTGTTCTTTTTTTCTAAATCACTGATAAAAAACTCATTCTGTCAAGTATGAAAAGTCATGTTTTCAGGCAGGGGCAGTGGGGTACGTAGGCTTGTGGTTGTCACGCTGAAGACACAGATTCAATGCCACACATCAGTACACTGTGTGAATCCATTTCTGGTGTCCTTCGCCTTGATATTTGCTTGAATATTTTTTAAGAGCTGTGTAAAACCATACTCACTTATTCACATGTTTGGGCAGAAAAGAGTGTTGTTTAATTTTGTATTTCAATATAAAAGGTTCTCATATCAACAGATCACTGCCCTAGGAAAGTTTTGTACATTGTATATGAATATTTTAACTGTTGCTCCATGTTCATGTCTAACAGAGACCATATACCGATCGGTATATGGTCTCTGTGTCTAATAACATGATGGGTTTAGAATATATCTCTATGTAATTGGCATATGATTAACGACTGTTTTATGATGGAGGGTTTCATTAGTAAGTATATCTGACATATTTGTTTCAGTGCAGTCAACAAGTCCCCTCAATAAAAGCTTGAAGACTTCAATAACACTTGCATATTTTGAACATCAGAGTTACCTCCCTTGAACCGTGACCAGTGCCACTAGCTGCTATGTTCAAGATGCAACTTACCAGTACAGATGGTGCTGGTCAACCTGCGAGTAATGGTGGACCCCAAGAAGACTGTTATGATGATCTGGTCATACAATCTGATAATGAAGTCACCCCTATGACTGATATCGAGGACAGCTCAGGTGATGAAGTACATGCTGAAGAATACCTGATAATACAAAGGCAGTCTGTACACGATGAAGTCAAGATCAGCCCCGACTTCCATCCAAGTAACCCCAGGACAACCAATCAGGTGAAGCATGCAATACCAGATGGGAACAGAACACTTAGTCCAGTTGTAAACACGGCAGGGAGAAACAGCAACAGTAGAAATAATAAGGAAAAACTGAATGTTTTGAAGAGGAACCTTGAACACACAAGGAACTCTAGCCCACATGGCGAGTCTGAAAATGATGATGATGATGGGGTTCATGTTGATGAGATTGACGACGGGGATGGTGGTGGAGGGGTTGACGACAGTGATGGAAATGCACACGAGCCAGCCAATTCAGGGATACTGATAAAAAAGGAAGGGTGTGATTCAGATGAAGAGTGTGGCTCAGTCATATCTCATCATGGCAGTGATGTCGCTAAGGTGGTCTCTGCTATAAATGCTTGCAACAGTGATGTTAGTATAATGACAGAAGCTTGTGTCGACGTGTCCGGGATTCTGCCATTTCCCACACAAGCTGAAAACCCTGATGAACAATTGGAATCTGATAATGCTCAAGTGAACATGAATCTTGCAACAGCTAATGAATCCGTTAATCCTTATTTTAAACCCTTGGAGACAGATCCTTTTAGTTCATACCCTTCTGTAATTGATCCTGGAGTACCACTTCAGGATGAGGCGGCTGGAAAAGTCGTGTCGCGACAACAATCCTCCCCCAACCGTACCAAACAACAGAGGAAGAAGAGGAGCAGGAAGACGGCCTTGAAAGAGTGTCCTGTTTGTAAGAAAAGATTCTCTTCCTCGGATCTGGAGCAGCATTTAAGGAAGTCACACAAACACGCTTGTGAAATATGCGGTAAAAAGATCAAAGACTTTGTGTTGTTCCAAGGCCATATGAGAGAGCATGCTGGCGAACCTACCCCTTACTGGTGTGATCTTTGTGACAAGCGATTTGACCATTACAGCAGATTGGACAATCACAAGAGGCAGCACACTCTCCAGGGACGCTGGGAGTGTTCAAAGTGTGGTAAGGTGTTCACCCATGAGGATAAATATTTCTCTCACCTGAAGATCCATGAAGATTCCAACGTGAACAAGTATGATGTGCTTGGCAAACAACCTGCTTTGTCTGCTAATCTTCTTAAACACTCCGAGGAGAAGCCGATAGAGTGTCCAGTATGTGAGAAACGCTTTAATCTAAGACATGCTCTAGTTTACCACATGCGCCGCCATACAGCAGCAACAGTGAAATCGGCTACTTGTGAAATATGTGGCAAAGTGTTTAGTCAAAATAGTACATTAACTGTTCATATGAATATCCACACCGGCAGGAAGCCCCATGTTTGTATATATTGTGGGAAACGATTTTCCCAGCTGAGCAGCAAAAATAGACATGAAATGACCCACGAGAGCCCAAGTAAGAAGTCTCTTGACTCAGAGTCTGAAGAACAGTCCTTCGACTGTGACAAGTGCCTCATGAGCTTTGCCAGCCTGGAACTTCTTGATGGCCACACACAGGAAACCCATGCAAGCATTCCCAAAGAGACCCCAAGCAGTCAGATAATAGCAGTGTGCACAAAGCCTAATTCCTGTGGAGTATGTGGGATGCAATTCTTGACGAAAGGTGGACTTAGGAGACACAGAAGCAAGAAACACCCAGACTATGTTGCCGTTGGAAAGAGGACATACTCATCTCTGGGAAAGACTTTGAAATCCAGTGAACATACTGGGACTGATACCACTGACTCTATTGTGGACAAAGAAGCACCTGCAAAATCTGCCAGGAACTCAAAGAAACAGCGTAAAAGGAAGCCACACAGACATGTTTGTGAAATATGCGGTAAAACAGTCAAAGTCTTTGCTCTGTTCCAAGGCCATATGAGGGAGCATGCGGGTGAACCAACCCCTTACTGGTGTGATCAATGTGACAAGCGATTTGATCATTTTAAAATGTTGGAAAGTCACCATAGATGGCACAGTCTCAGAGGACGCTGGGAGTGTTCCAAGTGTGGAAAGATGTTCACCCTTCGTGAAAATTATTTCACTCACTTGAAGTTGCATGTAGATTCCAACTTGAACAAGTGTGAGGTGTGTGGCAGACAATATGCCTCACATGAATATCTTAGAAAACACATGGTGGTACACTTAGAGGAGAAGCCGATAGAGTGTCCAGTATGTGAGAAACGCTTTAATTTTAGAAGCACTCTAGTTTACCACATGCGCCGCCATACAGCAGCAACTCTGAAATCGGCTACCTGTGAAATATGTGGCAAAGTGTTAAGTCAATATGGTGCATTAGCTGATCATATGAATATCCACACCGGCAGGAAGCCCCATGTTTGTATATATTGTGGGAAACGATTTGCCCAGCTGAGCACAAAAACTGGACATGAATTGACCCACGAGAACCCAA
Source organism: Haliotis rufescens (assembly GCF_023055435.1). Classification (NCBI taxonomy): domain Eukaryota; kingdom Metazoa; phylum Mollusca; class Gastropoda; order Lepetellida; family Haliotidae; genus Haliotis; species Haliotis rufescens. The sequence continues at coordinate 23,954,553 of NW_025963868.1, forward strand.
ATAAGAAGTCTCTTGACTCAGAGTCTGAAGAACAGAGAACCAAGAACATGTTACAGTCCTTCGATTGTGATCAGTGTCTGGAAAGCTTCACCAGCCGCGAACTACTTAATGTCCACACACAGAAAGCCCATGCAATCATTCCTAAACAGACCCTAAACCCAACATTAGATTCAGGCCCAACAAAGGATTTACCAACATCCAAGCGAAGATCAGGCCCAACAAAGGATTTACAGAGATCCGAGCAAAGGTCAGGCCCAACAAAGGATTTACAGAGATCCAAGCAAAGGTCAGGCCCAACAAAGGATTTACCGACATCCAAGCGAAGATCAGGCCCAACAAAGGATTTACAGACGTCCAAAGAAAGGTCAGGCCCAACAAAGGATTTAACGACATCCAAAGAAAGGTCCACCAACAGTAAGGCAAGGAGCAATGTTAATAAGAAGAAGTGTAATATCTGCGGGAAATTAGTCGTAGAGCTTCGAAAACACATGAAGTTTCATGGGGAGAAGATGTACGTATGTCGGGTCTGTGGTATGAGGTTCCATATTGCCTGCACTCTCAAGCGCCACATGCGTCTGCACACTGGGGAGATGCCATACCAGTGTAAGATTTGTGGAGAACGATTCTTGAAAGCAGAAGCTCTTAAGAAGCACAAGGCAAGACACGAGGGCAAGGAACTGGAGAAGAAGTATGAGTGTCCAACCTGTGGGAAGAAGTTCCTCGACAACTATCACATGAGGCGACACAGTGTGGTTCACAAGAAATCGGCAAAAATATTTGACACTGACCCAGCACCTGGAGATTAATAGTCATGTCTACGGGAGATGGCCCAAAGTATGTGACACTTGCCGACTGAATGAAAGACACAGTGAGGTGGACACGAAATGGCAAAAAATGTGTAACACCAACCTATTGAATGATGGCACACTGTGTTCACAGAGGATGGCCAAATAAAAGGTACCTCTCTCCTGCCTGAAGGGACATAGTGTGTTCCACAGGAGATGGCCCAAAATATATGATGCCGACCTACTGAATGACAGGACATAGTGTGGTCCCCAAGAGATGGCCGACAATATGTGACACCAACCTACTGAATGGATGGGCATAGTCTGGTCCACAAAGGATGGCCAAAAATACATGACACTGACCCACTGAAAGAAGGGTATAGTGTGGTCCACAAGAGATGTCCAAAACTATGTGACACCGACCTACTGAATGAAGGGTATAGTGTGGTCCACAAGAGATGTCCAAAAACTATGTGACACCGACCTACTGAAAGAAAGGGTATAGTGTGGTCCACAAGAGATGGCCAAAACTATGTGACACCAACGTACTGAATGAAGGGACATTGTGTGGTCCTCAGGAGATGGCCAAAACTATGTGACACCAACGTACTGAATGAAGGGACATTGTGTGGTCCTCAGGAGATGGCCAAAACTATGTGACACCAACGTACTGAATGAAGGGACATTGTGTGGTCCTCAGGAGATGGCCAAAAATACATGACACTAACCTCATGATTGAAGAGTATTCTGTGGTCCACACAAGAGGACCAAAAATGCATGACACTGACCTCATTATTGAAGGGGCATCATGTTGTTCTATTACTGTGTGACAGTCACCCTGATGTTTCAGGATCTATCATTGCCGTGACATAATGTCCCGAAGATAGATATTTATCAATGATTTTGTCAATGTGTATATCCAGGTTGTGTAGTTCTATATATATTATCTTTATTATTTAGCAGTTTTAATTAATTCTTTTCCTATGCAGGCATCTTTTTTACACTGTTATACACTTTACAGACCTGTTTTGATGGTAATATATTGAATATGTTATGTTTTTATCCATTTAATACTCAGTAAACCTTTTACAATGTTGTCAGTATTTTAAAGAGTTGAACTAATGGTAATACATTATATATATCAAATGTTGTTTTATCAATATGATATGCAGTGACGTCTGGTAATTACAACAAACTAGATACATGGTTTAAGACGATATCACTATGAAGCTTTCGCTTGTCAGAGCGTTTGCCTCACATGCTGATGTGGATGAGAGTTGTCATGCATCTGAGTAAGGATGAAGGGGGACATGAATCTGTCTTCTGTCTCTCTGAGGACGGTCGGGTAGCCTAGTGGTTTAAGCGTTCGCTCGTCACGCCGAAGACCCGGGTTCGATTCCCGACATTGGTACAATGTGTGAAGCCCATTTCTGGTGTCCCCCACCGTGATATTGCTGGAATATTGCTAACAGCGGCGTAACACCATACTCACTCACTCACTCACTTCTGTCTCTCTGCATATTATCATATCTGGAGAAGTGTCCCCCATATTCTGAACCTGATGTTGACTCCATGTTGACTTGGGTCACACTGGGTCTCAGTAAGAAGTATCTGCTGTTAATGGTGGTGCAGTTTCATGGTTACCGGTGGCCTTATCTGTGCTGGTGGTGGGAGAAGAACAGTTTTCTTGTGTCTGAACATGGCATCTATTCTCAAAAATAGTTTCCACTCCCAGAATATGGTACCTTCTCCTCCATGATGAAGATCGTATGACAAATGATATCTGCCCAAAATCACCTAACTGAATGCAGAGGGATATGTATGCTTTATTGACATCTACAATGTTATAGATGATCAGCGGTTTAACGAAGGTCGAGGCGTAGGTGGTAGGTGACCAGCAAAACAGTATACCGGTACATGCTCTGCCTACCTAACACTATCTACGTTGCACGTTTCAGAGTTTCAAAAAAGATTAGAATAGAAGTTATGATTCATAATGTGAAAAAAGATTTTTCGAGTATTAATATGCGCTTTCAAAAATACCACATCATATCGGTTCAGCGAATTCAGGTGAATAAACAGGTATAACAAACTTGGTCACTAAAAGTATGAAATTTGATATAAAACATCACTAGACATGATGATTTACCATTTAAAATGTATTTCCTGCTCTCCAAGGCATTGTTTTCGTCATGATGGCAATGTCTAACACGTCCGCCAAGTCCTATATTCAGCACACTGCTCGTCATGATGGCAATGTCTAACACGTCCACCAAGTCCTAGATTCAGCACACTCCTCGTCATAATGGCAATGTCTAACACGTCCGCCAAGTCCTAGAATGTCTAACACGTCCACCAAGTCCTAGAGCATCTAACACGTCTGCCAAGTCCTATATTCAGCACACTGCTCTTCATGATGGCAATGTCTAACACGTCCACCAAGTCCTAGATTCAGCACACTGCTCGTCATGATGGCAATGTCTAACACGTCCACTAAGTCCTATATTCAGTACACTGCTCGTCATGATGGCAATGTCTAACACGTCCACCAAGTCCTATATTCAGTACACTGCTCGTCATGATGGCAATGTCTAACACGTCCGCCAAGTCCTATATTCAGCACACTGCTCGTCATGATGGCAATGTCTAACACGTCGGCCAATTCCTAGAATGTCTAACACGTCCGCCAAGACCTATATTCAGTACACTGCTCGTCATGATGGCAATGTCTAACACGTCCGCCAATTCCAAGAATGTCTAACACGTCCGCCAAGTCCTATATTCAGAACACTACTCGCCATGATAGCAATGTCTAACACGTCTGCCAAGTCCTATATTTAGCACACTGCTCATCATGATGGCAATGTCTAACACGTCCGCCAAGTCCTATATTCAGTACACTGCTCGTCATGATGGCAATGTCTAACACGTCCACCAAGTCCTAGATTCAGCACACTGCTCGTCATGATGGCAATGTCTAACACGTCTACCAAGTCCTATATTCAGTACACTGCTCGTCATGATGGCAATCTCTAACACGTCCGCCAAGTCCTAGAATGTCTAACACGTCCGCCAAGACCTATATTCAGTACACTGCTCGTCATGATGGCAATGTCTAACACGTCCGCCAATTCCAAGAATGTCTAACACGTCCGCCAAGTCCTATATTCAGAACACTACTCGCCATGATGGCAATGTCTAACACGTCTGCCAAGTCCTATATTTAGCACACTGCTCATCATGATGGCAATGTCTAACACGTCCGCCAAGTCCTATATTCAGTACACTGCTCGTCATGATGGCAATGTCTAACACGTCCACCAAGTCCTAGATTCAGCACACTGCTCGTCATGATGGCAATGTCTAACACGTCTACCAAGTCCTATATTCAGTACACTGCTCGTCATGATGGCAATCTCTAACACGTCCGCCAAGTCCTAGAATGTCTAATACGTCTGCCAAGTCCTATATTCAGCACACTGCTCGTCATGATGGCAATGTCTAACACGTCGGCCAATTCCTAGAATGTCTAACAAGTCCGCCAAGACCTATATTCAGTACACTTCTCGTTATGATGGCAATGTCTAACACGTCCGCCAAGTCCTATATTCAGTACACTGCTCGTTATGATGGCAATGTCTAACACGTCCGCCAAGTCCTATATTCAGCACACTGCTCTTCATGATGGCAATGTCTAACACGTCCACCAAGTCCTAGATTCAGCACACTGCTCGTCATGATGGCAATGTCTAACACGTCTACCAAGTCCTATATTCAGTACACTGCTCGTCATGATAGCAATGTCTAACACGTCGGCCAATTCGTAGAGCATCTAACACGTCTGCCAAGTCCTATATTCAGCACACTGCTCTTCATGATGGCAATGTCTAACACGTCCACCAAGTCCTAGATTCAGCACACTGCTCGTCATGATGGCAATGTCTAACACGTCCACTAAGTCCTATATTCAGTACACTGCTCGTCATGATGGCAATGTCTAACACGTCCACCAAGTCCTATATTCAGTACACTGCTCGTCATAATGGCAATGTCTAACACGTCCGCCAAGTCCTATATTCAGCACACTGCTCGTCATGATGGCAATGTCTAACACGTCCACCAAGTCCTAGATTCAGCACACTGCTCGTCATGATGGCAATGTCTAACACGTCTACCAAGTCCTATATTCAGTACACTGCTCGTCATGATGGCAATCTCTAACACGTCCGCCAAGTCCTAGAATGTCTAACACGTCTGCCAAGTCCTATATTCAGCACACCGCTCGTCATGATGGCAATGTCTAACACGTCCGCCAAGTCCTAGAATGTCTAACACGTCCGCCAAGACCTATATTCAGTACACTGCCCGTCATGATGGCAATGGCTAACACGTCCGCCAAGTCCTATATTCAGTACACTGCTCGTTATGATGGCGATGTCTAATACGTCCGCCAAGTCCTATATTCAGCACACTGATCTTCATGATGGCAATGTCTAACACGTCCACCAAGTCCTAGATTCAGCACACTGCTCGTCATGATGGCAATGTCTAACACGTCTACCAAGTCCTATAGTCAGTACACTGCTCGTCATAATAGCAATCTCTAACACGTCCGCCAAGTCCTAGAATGTCTAACACGTCTGCCAAGTCCTATATTCAGCACACTGCTCGTCATGATGGCAATGTCTAACACGTCGGCCAATTCCTAGAATGTCTAACACGTCCGCCAAGACCTATATTCAGTACACTGCTCGTCATGATGGCAATGTCTAACACGTCCGCCAAGTCCTATATTCAGCACACTGCTATTCATGATGGCAATGTCTAACACGTCCACCAAGTCCTATATTCAGCACACTGCTCGTCATGATGGCAATGTCTAACACGTCCGCCAATTCCAAGAATGTCTAACACGTCCGCCAAGTCCTATATTCAGTACACTACTCGTCATGATGGCAATGTCTAACACGTCCGCCAAGTCCTATATTTAGCACACTGCTCATCATCATGGCAATGTCTAACATGTCCGCCAAGTCCTATATTCAGTACACTGCTCGTCATGATGGCAATGTCTAACACGTCCACCAAGTCCTATATTCAGCACACTGCTCGTCATCATGGCAATGTCGAACACGTCCGCCAATTCCAAGAATGTCTAACACGTCCGCCAAGTCCTATATTCAGTACACTACTCGTCATGATGGCAATGTCTAACACGTCCACCAAGTCCTAGATTCAGCACACTGCTCGTCATGATGGCAATGTCTAACACATCCACCAAGTCCTATATTCAGTACACTGCTCGTCATGATGGCAATGTCTGACACATCCACCAAGTCTTCTATTCAGTACACTGCTCGTCATGATGGCAATGTCTAACACGTCTGCCAAGTCCTATATTTAGCACACTGCTCATCATGATGACAATGTCTAACATGTCCGCCAAGTTCTATATTCAGTACACTGCTCGTCATGATGGCAATGTCTAACACGTCCACCAAGTCCTAGATTCAGCACACTGCTCGTCATGATGGCAATGTCTAACACGTCCACCAAGTCCCAGATTCAGCACACTGCTCGTCATGATGGCAATGTCTAACACGTCCACCAAGTCCTATATTCAGTACACTGCTCGTCATGATGGCAATGTCTAACACGTCCACCAAGTCCTATATTCAGCACACTGCTCTTCATGATGGCAATGTCTCACACGTCCACCAAGTCCTAGATTCAGCACACTGCTCGTCATGATGGCAATGTCTAACACGTCTACCAAGTCCTATATTCGATACACTGCTCGTCATGATGGCAATCTCTAACACGTCCGCCAAGTCCTAGAATGTCTAACACGTCTGCCAAGTCCTATATTCAGCACACTGCTCGTCATGATGGCAATGTCTAACACGTCGGCCAATTCCTAGAATGTCTAACACGTCCGCCAAGACCTATATTCAGTACACTGCTCGTCATGATGGCAATGTCTAACACGTCCGCCAAGTCCTATATTCAGCACACTGCTCGTCATGATGGCAATGTCTAACACGTCCACCAAGTCCTATATTCAGCACACTGCTCGTCATGATGGCAATGTCTAACACGTCGGCCAATTCCTAGAATGTCTAACAAGTCCGCCAAGACCTATATTCAGTACACTGCTCGTCATGATGGCAATGTCTAACACGTCCGCCAAGTCCTATATTCAGTACACTGCTCGTCATGATGGCAATGTCTAACACGTCCGCCAAGTCCTATATTCAGCACACTGCTATTCATGATGGCAATGTCTAACACGTCCACCAAGTCCTATATTCAGCACACTGCTCGTCATGATGGCAATGTCTAACACGTCCGCCAATTCCAAGAATGTCTAACACGTCCGCCAAGTCGTAGATTCAGTACACTACTCGTCATGATGGCAATGTCTAAAACGTCCGCCAAGTCCTATATTCAGTACACTGCTCGTCATGATGGCAATGTCTAACACGTCCACCAAGTCCTATATTCAGTACACTGCTCGTCATGATGGCAATCTCTAACACGTCCGCCAAGTCCTAGAATGTCTAACACGTCTGCCAAGTCCTATATTCAGTACACTGCTCGTCATGATGGCAATGTCTAACACGTCCGCCAAGTCCTATATTCAGTACACTGCTCGTTATGATGGCAATGTCTAACACGTCCGCCAAGTCCTATATTCAGCACACTGCTCTTCATGATGGCAATGTCTAACACGTCCACCAAGTCCTAGATTCAGCACACTGCTCGTCATAATGGCAATGTCTAACACGTCTACCAAGTCCTATATTCAGTACACTGCTCGTCATGATGGCAATGTCTAACACGTCGGCCAATTCCTAGAATGTCTAACACGTCCGCCAAGACCTATATTCAGTACACTGCTCGTCATGATGGCAATGTCTAACACGTCCGCCAAGTCCTATATTCAGTACACTGCTCGTTATGATGGCAATGTCTAACACGTCCGCCAAGTCCTATATTCAGCACACTGCTCTTCATGATAGCAATGTCTAACACGTCCACCAAGTCCTAGATTCAGCACACTGCTCGTCATAATGGCAATGTCTAACACGTCTACCAAGTCCTATATTCAGTACACTGCTCGTCATGATAGCAATCTCTAACACGTCCGCCAAGTCCTAGAATGTCTAACACGTCCACCAAGACCTATATTCAGTACACTGCTCGTCATGATGGCAATGTCTAACACGTCCGCTAAGTCCTATATTCAGTACACTGCTCGTCATGATGGCAATGTCTAACACGTCCACCAAGTCCTATATTCAGCACACTGCTCGTCATCATGGCAATGTCGAACACGTCCGCCAATTTCAAGAATGTCTAACACGTCCGCCAAGTCCTATATTCAGTACACTACTCGCCATGATGGCAATGTCTAACACGTCCACCAAGTCCTAGATTCTGCACACTGCTCGTCATGATGGCAATGTCTAACACATCCACCAAGTCCTATATTCAGTACACTGCTCGTCATGATGGCAATGTCTGACACATCCACCAAGTCTTCTATTCAGTACATTGCTCTTCATGATGGCAATGTCTAACACGTCTGCCAAGTCCTATATTTAGCACACTGCTCATCATGATGACAATGTCTAACATGTCCGCCAAGTTCTATATTCAGTACACTGCTCGTCATGATGGCAATGTCTAACACGTCCATCAAGTCCTAGATTCAGCACACTGCTATTCATGATGGCAATGTCTAACACGTCCACCAAGTCCTAGATTCAGCACACTGCTCGTCATGATGGCAATGTCTAACACGTCCACCAAGTCCTATATTCGGTACACTGCTCGTCATGATGGCAATGTCTAACACGTCCACCAAGTCCTATTCAGCACACTGCTCTTCATGATGGCAATGTCTAACACGTCCACCAAGTCCTAGATTCAGCACACTGCTCGTCATGATGGCAATGTCTAACACGTTTACCAAGTCCTATATTCGGTACACTGCTCGTCATGATGGCAATCTCTAACACGTCCGCCAAGTCCTAGAATGTCTAACACGTCTGCCAAGTCCTATATTCAGCACACTGCTCGTCATGATGGCAATGTCTAACACGTCGGCCAATTCCTAGAATGTCTAACACGTCCGCCAAGACCTATATTCAGTACACTGCTCGTCATGATGGCAATGTCTAACACGTTTACCAAGTCCTATATTCGGTACACTGCTCGTCATGATGGCAATCTCTAACACGTCCGCCAAGTCCTAGAATGTCTAACACGTCTGCCAAGTCCTATATTCAGCACACTGCTCGTCATGATGGCAATGTCTAACACGTCGGCCAATTCCTAGAATGTTTAACACGTCCGCCAAGACCTATATTCAGTACACTGCTCGTCATGATGGCAATGTCTAACACGTCCGCCAAGTCCTATATTTAGCACACTGCTCGTCATGATGGCAATGTCTAACACGTCCGCCAAGTCCTATATTCAGCACACTGCTATTCATGATGGCAATGTCTAACACGTCCACCAAGTCCTATATTCAGCACACTGCTCGTCATGATGGCAATGTCTAACACGTCTGCCAAGTCCTATATTTAGCACACTGCTCATCATGATGGCAATGTCTAACACGTCCGCCAAGTCCTATATTCAGTACACTGCTCGTCATCATGGCAATGTCTCACACGTCCACCAAGTCCTAGATTCAGCACACTGCTCGTCATGATGGCAATGTCTAACACGTCTGCCAAGTCCTAGATTCAGCACACTGCTCGTCATGATGGCAATGTCTAACACGTCCACCAAGTCCTATATTCAGTACACTGCTCGTCATGATGGCAATGTCTAACACGTCCACCAAGTCCTATATTCAGCACACTGCTCTTCATGATGGCAATGTCTAACACGTCCACCAAGTCCTAGATTCAGCACACTGCTCGTCATGATGGCAATGTCTAACACGTCTACCAAGTCCTATATTCGGTACACTGCTCGTCATGATGGCAATCTCTAACACGTCCGCCAAGTCCTAGAATGTCTAACACGTCTGCCAAGTCCTATATTCAGCACACTGCTCGTCATGATGGCAATGTCTAACACGTCGGCCAATTCCTAGAATGTCTAACACGTCCGCCAAGACCTATATTCAGTACACTGCTCGTCATGATGGCAATGTCTAACACGTCCGCCAAGTCCTATATTCAGTACACTGCTCGTCATGATGGCAATGTCTAACACGTCCGCCAAGTCCTATATTCAGCACACTGCTATTCATGATGGCAATGTCTAACACGTCCACCAAGTCCTATATTCAGTACACTGCTCGTCATCATGGCAATGTCTAACACGTCCGCCAATTCCAAGAATGTCTAACACGTCCGCCAAGTCCTATATTCAGTACACTACTCATCATGATGGCAATGTCTAAAACGTCCGCCAAGTCCTATATTCAGTACACTGCTCGTCATGATGGCAATGTCTAACACGTCCACCAAGTCCTAGATTCAGCACACTGCTCGTCATGATGGCAATGTCTAACACGTCTACCAAGTCCTATATTCAGTACACTGCTCGTCATGATGGCAATCTCTAACACGTCCGCCAAGTCCTAGAATGTCTAACACGTCTGCCAAGTCCTATATTCAGCACACTGCTCGTCATGATGGCAATGTCTAACACGTCGGCCAATTCCTAGAATGTCTAACACGTCCGCCAAGACCTATATTCAGTACACTGCTCGTCATGATGGCAATCTCTAACACGTCCGCCAAGTCCTATATTCAGTACACTGCTCGTTATGATGGCAATGTCTAACACGTCCGCCAAGTCCTATATTCAGCACACTGCTCTTCATGATGGCAATGTCTAACACGTCCACCAAGTCCTAGATTCAGCACACTGCAAGTCATAATGGCAATGTCTAACACGTCTACCAAGTCCTATATTCAGTACACTGCTCGTCATGATGGCAATGTCTAACACGTCGGCCAATTCCTAGAATGTCTAACACGTCCGCCAAGACCTATATTCAGTGCACTGCTCGTCATGATGGCAATGTCTAACACGTCCGCCAAGTCCTATATTCAGTACACTGCTCGTTATGATGGCAATGTCTAACACGTCCGCCAAGTCCTAGAATGTCTAACACGTCTGCCAAGTCCTATATTCAGCACACTGCTCGTCATCATGGCAATGTCGAACACGTCCGCCAATTCCAAGAATGTCTAACACGTCCGCCAAGTCCTATATTCAGTACACTACTCGCCATGATGGCAATGTCTAACACGTCCACCAAGTCCTAGATTCAGCACACTGCTCGTCATGATGGCAATGTCTAACACATCCACCAAGTCCTATATTCAGTACACTGCTCGTCATGATGGCAATGTCTGACACATCCACCAAGTCTTCTATTCAGTACATTGCTCTTCATGATGGCAATGTCTAACACGTCTGCCAAGTCCTATATTTAGCACACTGCTCATCATGATGACAATGTCTAACATGTCCGCCAAGTTCTATATTCAGTACACTGCTCGTCATGATGGCAATGTCTAACACGTCCATCAAGTCCTAGATTCAGCACACTGCTATTCATGATGGCAATGTCTAACACGTCCACCAAGTCCTAGATTCAGCACACTGCTCGTCATGATGGCAATGTCTAACACGTCCACCAAGTCCTATATTCAGTACACTGCTCGTCATGATGGCAATGTCTAACACGTCCACCAAGTCCTATATTCAGCACACTGCTCTTCATGATGGCAATGTCTAACACGTCCACTAAGTCCTAGATTCAGCACACTGCTCGTCATGATGGCAATGTCTTACACGTCTACCAAGTCCTATATTCGGTACACTGCTCGTCATGATGGCAATGTCTAACACGTCCGCCAAGTCCTAGAATCATTATGTCTAACACGTCTGCCAAGTCCTATATTCAGCACACTGCTCGTCATGATGGCAATGTCTAACACGTCCGCCAAGTCCTAGAATGTCTAACACGTCTCCCCAGTCCTATATTCAGCACACTGCTCGTCATGATGGCAATGTCTAACACGTCGGCCAATTCCTAGAATGTCTAACACGTCCGCCAAGACCTAGATTCAGCACACTGCTCATCATGATGGCAATGTCTAACACGTCCGCCAAGTCCTATATTCAGTACACTGCTCGTCATGATGGCAATGTCTAACACGTCCGCCAAGTCCTATATTCAGTACACTGCTCGTCATGATGGCAATGTCTCACACGTCCACCAAGTCCTAGATTCAGTACACTGCTCGTCATGATGGCAATGTCTAACACGTCCGCCAAGTCCTATATTCAGTACACTGCTCGTCATGATGGCAATCTCTAACACGTCCGCCAAGTCCTAGAATGTCTAACACGTCTGCCAAGTCCTATATTCAGCATACTGCTCGTCATGATCGCAATGTCTAACACGTCGGCCAATTCCTAGAATGTCTAACACGTCCGCCAAGACCTATATTCAGTACACTGCCCGTCATGATGGCAATGTCTAACACGTCCGCCAAGTCCTATATTCAGTACACTGCTCGTTATGATGGCAATGTCTAACACGTCCGCCAAGTCCTATATTCAGCACACTGCTCTTCATGATGGCAATGTCTAACACGTCCACCAAGTCCTAGATTCAGCACACTGCTCGTCATGATGGCAATCTCTAACACGTCTACCAAGTCCTATATTCAGTACACTGCTCGTCATGATGGCAATGTCTGACACATCCACCAAGTCTTCTATTCAGTACACTGCTCGTCATGATGGCAATGTCTAACATGTCCGCCAAGTTCTATATTCAGTACACTGCTCGTCATGATGGCAATGTCTAACACGTCCACCAAGTCCTATATTCAGCACACTGCTCGTCATCATGGCAATGTCGAACACGTCCGCCAATTCCTAGAATGTCTAACACGTCCGCCAAGTCCTATATTCAGTACACTACTCGTCATGATGGCAATGTCTGACACATCCACCAAGTCCTAGATTCAGCACACTGCTATTCATGATGGCAATGTCTAACACGTCCACCAAGTCCTATATTCAGTACACTGCTCGTCATGATGGCAATGTCTGACACATCCACCAAGTCTTCTATTCAGTACACTGCTCGTCATAATGGCAATGTCTAACACATCTGCCAAGTCCTATATTTAGCACAATGCTCATCATGATGGCAATGTCTAACATGTCCGCCAAGTTCTATATTGAGTACACTGCTCATCATGATGGCAATCTCTAACATGTCCACCAAGTCCTATATTGAGTACACTGCTATTCATGATGGCAATCTCTGACACGTCCACCAAGTCCTGTATTCAGCACACTGCTCGTAATGATGGCAATGTCTGACACATCCACCAAGTCTTCTATTCAGTACACTGCTCGTCATGATGGCAATGTCTGACACGTCCAACAAGTCCTAGATTCAGTACACTGCTCGTCATGATGGCAATGTCTAACACGTCCGCCAAGTCCTATATTCAGTACACTGCTCGTCATAATGGCAATGTCTCACACGTCCACCAAGTCCTAGATTCAGTACACAGCTCGTCATCATGGCAATGTCTGACACGTCCAACAAGTCCTAGATTCAGTACACTGCTCGTCATGATGGCAATGTCTAACATGTCCACCAAGTCCTATATTCAGTACACTGCTCGTCATGATGACAATGTCTAACATGTCCACCAAGTCCTATATTCAGCACACTGCTCGTCATGATGGCAATGTCTAACACGTCGGCCAATTCCTAGAATGTCTAACACGTCCGCCAAGACCTATATTCAGTACACTGCTCGTCATGATGGCAATGTCTAACACGTCCGCCAAGTCCTATATTCAGTACACTGCTCGTTATGATGGCAATGTCTAACACGTCCACCAAGTCCTATATTCAGCACACTGCTCGTCATGATGGCAATGTCTAACACGTCTACCAAGTCCTATATTCAGTACACTGCTCGTCATGATGGCAATCTCTAACACGTCCGCCAAGTGCTAGAATGTCTAACACGTCTGCCAAGTCCTATATTCAGCACACTGCTCGTCATGATGGCAATGTCTAACACGTCGGCCAATTCCTAGAATGTCTAACACGTCCGCCAAGACCTATATTCAGTACACTGCCCGTCATGATGGCAATGTCTAACACGTCCACCAAGTCCTATATTCAGCACACTGCTCGTCATCATGGCAATGTCTAACACGTCCGCCAATTCCAAGAATGTCTAACACGTCCGCCAAGTCCTATATTCAGTACACTACTCGTCATGATGGCAATGTCTAACACGTCTGCCAAGTCCTATATTTAGCACACTGCTCGTCATCATGGCAATGTCGAACACGTCCGCCAATTCAAAGAATGTCTAACACGTCCGCCAAGTCCTATATTCAGTACACTACTCGTCATGATGGCAATGTCTAACACGTCCACCAAGTCCTAGATTCAGCACACTGCTCGTCATGATGGCAATGTCTAACACATCCACCAAGTCCTGTATTCAGCACACTGCTCGTCATGATGGCAATGTCTGGCACATCCACCAAGTCTTCTATTCAGTAAACTGCTCGTCATGATGGCAATGTCTGACACGTCCACCAAGTCCTGTATTCAGCACACTGCTCGTCATGATGGCAATGTCTGACACATCCACCAAGTCTTCTATTCAGTACACTGCTCGTCATGATGGCAATGTCTGACACGTCCACCAAGTCCTAGATTCAGTACACTGCTCGTCATGATGGCAATGTCTAACACGTCCGCCAAGTCCTATATTCAGTACACTGCTCGTCATGATGGCAATGTCTGACACGTCCACCAAGTCCTAGATTTAGCACATTGCTCGTCATGATGACAATGTCTAACATGTCCACCAAGTCCTATATTCAGTACACTGCTCGTCATGATGGCAATGTCTGACACGTCTACAAAGTCCTAGATTCAGTACACTGCTCGTCATGATGGCAATGACTAACACGTCCACCAAGTCTTCTATTCAGTACACTGCTCGTCATGATGGCTATGTCTAACACGTCTGCCAAGTCCTATATTTAGCACACTGCTCATCATGATGGCAATGTCTAACATGTCCACCAAGTCCTATATTCAGTACACTGCTCGTCATGATGGCAATGTCTAACATGTACCCCAAGTCCTAGATTCAGTACACTGCTCGTCATAATGGCAATGTCTGACACGTCCACCAAGTCCTAGATTCAGTACACTGCTCGTCATGATGGCAATGTCTAACACGTCCATCAAGTCCCATACATGTATTCAGTACACTGCTCGTCATGATGGCAATGTCTAACACGTCTGCCAAGTCCTATATTCAGCACACTGCTCTTCATGATGGCAATGTCTAACATGTCCGCCAAGTCCTATATTCAGTACACTGCTCGTCATAATGGCAATGTCTGACACGTCCACCTAGTCCTAGATTCAGTACACTGCTCGTCATGATGGCAATGTCTAACACGTCCACCAAGTCTTCTATTCAGTACACTGCTCATCATGATGGCAATGTCTAACACGTCCACGAAGTCCTATATTCAGTACACTGCTCGTCATGATGGCAATTTCTGACACGTCCACCAAGTCCTATATTCAGTACACTGCTCGTCATGATGGCAATGTCTGACACGTCCACCAAGTCCTATATTTAGCACACTGCTCGTCGTGATGGCAATGTCTAACATGTCCGCCAAGTCCTATATTCAGTACACTGCTCATCATGATGGCAATGTCTGACACGTCCGCCAAGTCCTATATTCAGTACACAGCTCGTCATGATGGCAATGTCTGACACGTCCACCAAGTCTTCTATTCAGTACACAGCTCGTCATGATGGCAATGTCTGACACGTCCACCAAGTCCTAGATTCAGTACACTGCTCGTCATGATGGCAATGTCTAACACGTCTGCCAAGTCCTATTTTCAGTTCACTGCTCGTCATGATGGCAATGTCTGACACGTCCACTAAGTCTTCTATTCAGTACACAGCTCGTCATGATGGCAATGTCTGACACGTCCACCAAGTCGTAGATTCAGTACACTGCTCGTCATGATGGCAATGTCTAACACGTCCGCCAAGTCCTATATTTAGCACACTGCTCGTCATGATGGCAATGTCTAACACGTCCGCCAAGTCCTATATTTAGCACACTGCTCGTCATGATGGCAATGTCTAACATGTCCGCCAAGTCCTAGATTCAGTACACTGCTCTTCATGATGGCAATGTCTAACACGTCCACCAAGTCCTATATTCAGCACACTGCTCGTCATCATGGCAATGTCGAACACGTCCGCCAATTCAAAGAATGTCTAACACGTCCGCCAAGTCCTATATTCAGTACACTTCTCGTCATGATGGCAATGTCTAACACGTCCACCAAGTCCTAGATTCAGCACACTGCTCGTCATGATGGCAATGTCTAACACATCCACCAAGTCCTGTATTCAGCACACTGCTCGTCATGATGGCAATGTCTGGCACATCCACCAAGTCTTCTATTCAGTACACTGCTCGTCATGATGGCAATGTCTAACACGTCCACCAAGTCCTGTATTCAGCACACTGCTCGTCATGATGGCAATGTCTGACACATCCACCAAGTCTTCTATTCAGTACACTGCTCGTCATGATGGCAATGTCTGACACGTCCACCAAGTCGTAGATTCAGTACACTGCTCGTCATGATGGCAATGTCTAACACGTCCGCCAAGTCCTATATTCAGTACACTGCTCGTCATGATGGCAATGTCTGACACGTCCACCAAGTCCTAGATTTAGCACATTGCTCGTCATGATGACAATGTCTAACATGTCCACCAAGTCCTATATTCAGTACACTGCTCGTCATGATGGCAATGTCTGACACGTCCACAAAGTCCTAGATTCAGTACACTGCTCGTCATGATGGCAATGTCTAACACGTCCACCAAGTCTTCTAATCAGTACACTGCTCGTCATGATGGCAATGTCTAACACGTCTGCCAAGTCCTATATTTAGCACACTGCTCATCATGATGGCAATGTCTAACATGTCCACCAAGTCCTATATTCAGTACACTGCTCGTCATGATGGCAATGTCTAACATGTACCCCAAGTCCTAGATTCAGTACACTGCTCGTCATAATGGCAATGTCTGACACGTCCAACAAGTCCTAGATTCAGTACACTGCTCGTCATGATGGCAATGTCTAACACGTCCACCAAGTCCTATACATGTATTCAGTACACTGCTCGTCATAATGGCAATGTCTGACACGTCCACCTAGTCCTAGATTCAGTACACTGCTCGTCATGATGGCAATGTCTAACACGTCCACCAAGTCTTCTATTCAGTACACTGCTCATCATGATGGCAATGTCTAACACGTCCACCAAGTCCTATATTCAGTACACTGTTCGTCATGATGGCAATGTCTGACACGTCTGCCAAGTCCTATATTCAGTAAACTGCTCGTCATGATGGCAATGTCTGACACGTCCACCAAGTCCTATATTTAGCACACTGCTCGTCATGATGGCAATGTCTAACATGTCCCCCAAGTCCTATATTCAGTACACTGCTCATCATGATGGCAATGTCTGACACGTCCGCCAAGTCCTATATTCAGTACACTGCTCGTCATGATTGCAATGTCTGACACGTCCACCAAGTCTTCTATTCAGTACACAGCTCGTCATGATTGCAATGTCTGACACGTCCACCAAGTCTTCTATTCAGTACACTGCTCGTCATGATGGCAATGTCTGACACGTCCACCAAGTCCTAGATTCAGTACACTGCTCGTCATGATGGCAATGTCTAACACGTCTGCCAAGTCCTATTTTCAGTACACTGCTCGTCATGATGGCAATGTCTGACACGTCAACTAAGTCTTCTATTCAGTACACAGCTCGTCATGATGGCAATGTCTGACACGTCCACCAAGTCCTAGATTCAGTACACTGCTCGTCATGATGGCAATGTCTAACACGTCCGCCAAGTCCTATATTTAGCACACTGCTCGTCATGATGGCAATGTCTAACACGTCCGCCAAGTCCTATATTTAGCACACTGCTCGTCATGATGGCAATGTCTGACACGTCCGCCAAGTCCTATATTCAGTACACTGCTCTTCATGATGGCAATGTCTAACACGTCCACCAAGTCTTCTATTCAGTACACAGCTCGTCATGATGGCAATGTCTAACATGTCCCCCAAGTCCTAGATTCAGTACACTGCTCTTCATGATGGCAATGTCTAACACGTCCACTAAGTCCTATATTCAGTACACTGCTCTTCATGAAGGCAATGTCTAACACGTCCACCAAGTCTTCTATTCAGTACACAGCTCGTCATGATGGCAATGTCTAACATGTCCCCCAAGTCCTAGATTCAGTACACTGCTCTTCATGATGGCAATGTCTAACACGTCCACCAAGTCTTCTATTCAGTACACTGCTCGTCATGATGGCAATGTCTAACACGTCCGCCAAGTCTTCTATTCAGTACACTGCTCGTCATGATGGCAATGTCTAACACGTCCCCCAAGTCCTAGATTCAGTACACTGCTCTTCATGATGGCAATGTCTAACACGTCCGCCAAGTCCTATATTTAGCACACTGCTCGTCATGATGGCAATGTCTAACACGTCCGCCAAGTCCTACATTTAGCACACTGCTCTTCATGATGGCAATGTCTAACATGATCACCAAGTCCTATATTCAGTACACTGCTCGTCATGATGGCAATGTCTAACATGTCCCCCAAGTCCTAGATTCAGTACACTGCTCATCATGATGGCAATGTCTGACACGTCCACCAAGTCCTAGATTCAGTACACTGCTCGTCATGATGGCAATGTCTAACACGTCCACCAAGTCTTCTATTCAGTACACTGCTCGTCATGATGGCAATGTCCGACACGTCCGCCAAGTCCTATATTCAGTAAACTGCTCGTCATAATGGCAATGTCTGACACGTCCACCAAGTCTTCTATTCAGTACACTGTTCGTCATGATGGCAATGTCTGACACGTCTGCCAAGTCCTATATTCAGTAAACTGCTCGTCATGATGGCAATGTCTGACACGTCCACCAAGTCCTATATTTAGCACACTGCTCGTCATGATGGCAATGTCTAACATGTCCCCCAAGTCCTATATTCAGTACACTGCTCATCATGATGGCAATGTCTAACACGTCCACCAAGTCCTATATTCAGTACACTGTTCGTCATGATGGCAATGTCTGACACGTCTGCCAAGTCCTATATTCAGTAAACTGCTCGTCATGATGGCAATGTCTGACACGTCCATCAAATCCTATATTTAGCATACTGCTCGTCATGATGGCAATGTCTAACATGTCCCCCAAGTCCTATATTCAGTACACTGCTCATCATGATGGCAATGTCTGACACGTCCGCCAAGTCCTAGATTCAGTACACTGCTCGTCATGTTGGCAATGTCTGACACGTCCACCAAGTCTTCTATTCAGTACACAGCTCGTCATGATGGCAATGTCTGACACGTCCACCAAGTCCTAGATTCAGTACACTGCTCGTCATGATGGCAATGTCTAACACGTCTGCCAAGTCCTATTTTCAGTACACTGCTCGTCATGATGGCAATGTCTGACACTTCCACTAAGTCTTCTATTCAGTACACAGCTCGTCATGATGGCAATGTCTGACACGTCCACCAAGTCCTATATTCAGTACACTGCTCGTCATGATGGCAATGTCTAACGCGTCCGCCAAGTCCTATATTTAGCACACTGCTCGTCATGATGCGTTGTCTAACACGTCCGCCAAGTCCTATATTTAGCACACTGCTCGTCATGATGGCAATGTCTGACACGTCCGCCAAGTCCTATATTCAGTACACTGCTCTTCATGATGGCAATGTCTAACACGTCCACCAAGTCTTCTATTCAGTACACAGCTCGTCATGATGGCAATGTCTAACATGTCCCCCAAGTCCTAGATTCAGTACACTGCTCTTCATGATGGCAATGTCTAACACGTCCACTAAGTCCTATATTCAGTACACTGCTCTTCATGAAGGCAATGTCTAACACGTCCACCAAGTCTTCTATTCAGTACACTGCTCGTCATGATGGCAATGTCTAACATGTCCCCCAAGTCCTATATTCAGTACACTGCTCTTCATGATGGCAATGTCTAACACGTCCGCCAAGTCCTATATTTAGCACACTGCTCGTCATGATGGCAATGTCTAACACGTCCGCCAAGTCCTACATTTAGCACACTGCTCTTCATGATGGCAGTGTCTAACATGATCACCAAGTCCTATATTCAGTACACTGCTCGTCATGATGGCAATGTCTAACATGTCCCCCAAGTCCTAGATTCAGTACACTGCTCGTCATAATGGCAATGTCTGACACGTCCACCAAGTCCTAGATTCAGTACACTGCTCGTCATAATGGCAATGTCTGACACGTCCACCTAGTCCTAGATTCAGTACACTGCTCGTCATGATGGCAATGTCTAACAAGTCCGCCAAGTCCTATATTCAGTACACTGCTCGTCATGATGGCAATGTCTAACACGTCCACCAAGTCCTATACATGTATTCAGTACACTGCTCTTCATAATGGTAATGTCTGACACGTCCACCAAGTCCTAGATTCAGTACACTGCTCGTCATGATGGCAATGTCTAACACGTCCACCAAGTCCCATATTCAGTACACTGCTCGTCATGATGGCAATGTCTAACACGTCCACCAAGTCCTATACATGTATTCAGTACACTGCTCGTCATGATGGCAATGTCTAACACGTCCACCAAGTCCTATACATGTATTCAGTACACTGCTCGTCATGATGGCAATGTCTAACACGTCCACCAAGTCCCATATTCAGTACACTGCTCGTCATGATGGCAATGTCTAACACGTCCACCAAGTCCTATACATGTATTCAGTACACTGCTCGTCATGATGGCAATGTCTAACACGTCCGCCAATTCCTATTTTTAGCACACTGCTCGTCATGATGGCAATGTCTGGTGGCCCAGTCGTCTAAGGCGCCGCGATTCGCTGTGCAGAGTTGCGTCCCTTGGACACGCCAGAAACCTATGATTGTGGGTTCGAATCCCGGTTCGCCCCGATTATGTTTCTAGGTTTGTCAGCACCATGATAGCCGTGCTCGTGGGTTTCACCAAAGAGGTAAACGTCTGAGACCTGCATCACTTCGGGCTTTCCTCCCACATTAAGCTGACACGCCGTGATATAACTGGAATAATGTTAAAAGCGGCGTGAAACCCAACTCACTCACTCACTAATGGTCAGAACGCTGGACACGGCTGCCTGGTCTTGCCACGCAGCACATCAGATATGTACTGCCCGTTAGATACAAATTACCAACAGGTTAAACGCTATTTCATTGTTCTGGTTCTCAGGTTACCTTGGTTATATTTTCGAAAATACCTGGATAAAACTAATTGTCCGAGCGTTAATTCGCCACATGGGTTTACACAATCAGATGCCTATGTTGACTGGGTAGATAAACGTATGGTGGTTTACTTGATGCACAGATACCGAGGTTATCTGTAATGTTAGAGCACTTGTTACCGTATTTCCTCGATTAAACGCCGGGTAGTTACCATGCGCTGTATTTTCCCCGTAAGTATCTTTGCGATTTAACGCCTGGGATGGTGTGTGTGAAAGAAATACCAGTATATCACCATAAATGTAGTCGAGGAAATACGGTATATAAATTTACATTTATAAATTTTCCTCTAAAATCTTGTACCAATTTAAATGTGGGAATCACGCACGCACGAATACGGTGTTAGCGTTGGGCGTCTCAACGTGCGTGATTCCTGTGCACCCTTTCGAGTTGAGTTGATTGGTTCAACTGTGTCATATGGCCCTGTGACGCAGGGGTAGCATTATGCAGATGGCTGTTTCAATGAATGCTCGTTCCACCCGTGTCGAACAGGTCTGGTTGCTTTTGTTTGTTTGTTTGTTGTTTAACCCCGCACTCAGCAATATTCCAGCTATATGACGCCGGTCTGTAAATAATCGAATCTGGACCCGACAATCCAGTGATTGACATCATGAGCATCGATCCACGCAATTGGGATCGATGACCTGCATCAACCAAGTCAGCGAGCCTGAACACCCGATCCCGTTAGTCGCCTTTTACGACAAGCATAGTCGCCTTATACGGCAAGCATAGGTTGCTGAAGACCTATTCTATACCCGAAATCTTCACGGGTCAAGTCTGGTTGTTGATGAAATATAGTGATAGCTAAATAGACAGATTTTTTATTCATGCACCGATTGTCTTTAAATGTAATATTCAGTTATGTATGACTGTTTAATAATCTCATACCAACTTTGACTGGAGTAGGTCCAATAGTTTTTCAGATATTGTAGTAAACGTCGGTACCTTAAATTACCTTCCAGAGTATACACGAGAAGCTCAGATTGCTAACCCGGATGTGAACGGAATGCGCGTGCGTAGGCAAACGCATAGTGGTGTCGCCGATATTCAAGCTGTAGCAAGGATACCGTTAAGAAATCGCAATGACTAAAAGCATAAGAAACGATTTACTTTTAAATAAAAGAATAGAAGCCGGTCTGGTCTCTTTAATCCTATTTCATACTGTGATTTGTTGGTGATTAATAACGACCGTTTTCTGCAAATGTATCTTTTGAATGACTGTAGAGTTTGGGATTCAGTAAGAAAATGAGTTGCGACTGTGCCGCCATTAAAGAGTCTAATGGACGCTGGGTGAACAGCTTGTGCGAAAGGATTGGATCCAGGGTGTCTACAGTGCCGTAGCCAGCCGGGGGGCAAGGGGGGCAGTTGCCCCCCAGATTTTTGATAGAAAACAGTTTTATTTGAATCAAGTTGGGGACAAGTGATACTTGTACAAATATTTGCCCCCCTGTCAAAAAAAGTTAACTACGGCCTTGGTCTAATAGAGGAAAATACGGAACTCACACGACCAGCAGTGGGGAGCCTCATATTAGCATTGACCTGTGTTTGTTGAGTTTTCTTTCACAATTTAGCCTGCTTCTGTACAGTACCTTGCTGATAATTGAAAAATATGTGGATTGTTATAGGCTCATTATTTGTCGTTGTTGTTGTTGTAGTTGTTGTTGTTATCATGGACCCTAAATATATTAAGTATCCATGTTGTAGACCTATTATTCTTTTATTATTATTATAGTTTTTGTATTATTCCTATTGTTGTTGTTGTTGTTGTTGTTGTTGTTGTTGTTATTGTTGTTGTTATCATGGACCCTAAATATATTAAGTATCCATCTTGTAGGCCTATTATTCTTTGTTTGTATTATTCCTATTGTTGTTGTTGTTGTTGTTGTTGTTGTTGTTGTTGGGCCTATTTATTTTATCCTCATTTCTATTGTTGTTGTTTGCTCGTCACGCCGAAGACCCGGGTTCGATTCCACACATGGGTAGCCTACAATGTGTGAAGCCCATTTCTGAGGTCCCTCGCCGTAAGTGTACTGATGACGGTGATGGTAGCAGATGCTGTGTTGACGTCGATGACGGTGACGGTGACGGTAGGGTGGCGATAATGAGACCTAACGGTACCAATCATTTCGAATTTACAAAAGACCCAAAACAGTTCTATTAGCTACACACCAAATTTGTTTTTCCTCATCTCCATCCTCCGCTCCAAATGTAATTCACGAATACCATCAAGAAGCGTTCACACAGAAAGTTCACGGCCATCCATATATGTTTGTAGGAACACGTATCCTCACATGAACTTTGACATTAGCCACAGACTCTGTATTTTGAGTGCAAGTCTAACAACTGATCTATTCTGACGTCTCATCAGTCAGGAAAGTTGCTGGAATCTGTCGTCGGTAGAATTTCCGTTTACTGTTAACCCTTAAACCATAAAAGTAATCGTTAAAATAAAAACATACGACCGAGCTTGCAGGCCCTCCGTAGACTTGCACAAGTCTCTTAGGCAATAATTATAAGCTTAAATCATAATTTCTAGATTATGTAAATAATAAAAACAGGTTGGCAATATAAAAGACTGAAGTCCTTCCACATATCTAGACTTGCATACTAGGAGGACAGAATTGCTACACATCTATGGACTTTTCTTTCAGTACAGCCTTGGAGCAAGGCTAGCCCTGACGCGGCCGTCTCAGCGCGTCACACGTGTAACAAAGTATAAACAAAGCTCTTTAATGTCAACATTGAAATGTCCCTGCTAAATACGGGCTCGGCGACAGCAGAGGAAGTGACAAGAGTGAATGGAATGTAGGGGGGAAGATAAGACATAAGTAAGGCAGGAACTCCGGTGGTACTGATTAAATTCGAAGGTCATTTTGTTTTTCAGAGACCTGTACAGCATGTGCTTGCTGTGGTTACGGCTTTTGTTTCCAAATGTACTTCTAGTGACTTTCGACCGATTTAACACGCTGAATAAATATAGAAGTTGGATTTTATCCATAGGATGAAGGTACTGACATTGTTTGTTTGTTGATTAACGCCGCGGAAATATTCCAGCTATATGACGGCGGTCTGTGATAATGGAGTCTGGACCAGATTATCCAGTGATTGATATCATGAGAATCGATCCACGCAATTGGGACACGATGACATGCATCAATAAGTCAGCAAGCCTGACAGCCAGATCCCGTTAGTCGCCTCTTAGACAGGGTGAAGGTGATGACATTGATAACGATGACGAAAATATGATAATATTTTAAAAAGAAAGTTGAGCTTTCTTTGTGCTGTACATCCCTTTTGTTAAAAAACTTAACCATACATCTCACTAAAACCGTAAAGATGACACACATTTAAAATTTAGAATACAATTTAAACTAAGAAAAAAATAGCTTTAGAAACGCTTTCGGATCTATGTTCACAAGAACGCTTGAAATCTTCAACTACTTTTGTGTTATATTATAACACATAATTATATTATAACAGTTATAAAATAACACGTAATAATTATATCACAGTTATGTTATAATATTCAATGTTGGTGTTTTGTATTGTTTTCTTGACTTATTATGTATATGTTATATTTTTTTCAATATTGTAACTGTTTCTGCATGGAACGTTTGCCCAATACAAGTCTTGTATTTGGTAAGATTCTAAAAATGTTTCATGATTATTAACATGCTACTTTTGTTGTTGAGCATTTACATAAATATGCTTCCGGAAACGGAAACCAGTAAGATCCGGACACGATGGTAGGATTACCAGACCGGACCCGCATCAACTGATGACCTATGTC
Organism: Haliotis rufescens; assembly: GCF_023055435.1. Classification (NCBI taxonomy): domain Eukaryota; kingdom Metazoa; phylum Mollusca; class Gastropoda; order Lepetellida; family Haliotidae; genus Haliotis; species Haliotis rufescens. The sequence continues at coordinate 23,979,634 of NW_025963868.1, forward strand.
TGTAGGGAATGTATGGGCTTTGTCCGGTTGGCCATTGTATATGGTGACCAAACACATGTATCTGAGTGTTAGCAGGGGTGGAGGGGACGCTCCCCCACCACAACCCCAGCCCCAGGGTAACTGTACATGCACGGACATCGTGTTGGGTAGTGTCTCCAAGCGATGACGGTAATTGCGGTTATTCATTCAAGTGTGAGGAAAAACACATGTTGGTAGTTATAGTTTACGAGTCGTAGGAGATACCGACATCCATCCTCTTTGTTTGTTGCCTTAAGGGGATACTTTGACTATTCTACTTTGGCTGTTAGTTGGAGATTGTAAGGGGTGTCTCATCCTTGGACATACTGGCGACTTTATTGAACGAGGGCGGAAAATACGTTCATCAACAACCCTGCATTCAAAGAGACAATCGTGTTTGTCAGCCATGTTTTAAAAGACTTTGTGATCATTTGTATAGAAAGTATCGATGACACTAATGAACACGGAATGGAATAATGTCCATTTTCTGTTTCAAAATTAGACGCAATAGTAATATAAAAAATCGGTTTTATATGCAAGTCAGCGAGCCTGAACACCCGATCCCGTTAGTCGCCTTTTACGACAAGCATAGTTGCCTTATACGGCAAGCATGGGTTGCTGAAGACCTATTCTATACCCGGAATATTCACGGGTCAGGTCTGGTTGGTGATGAAATATAGTGATAGCTAAATAGACAGATTTTTTATTCATGCACCGATTGTCTTTAAATGTAATATTCAGTTATGTATGACTGTTTAATAATCTCATACCAACTTTGACTGGAGTAGGTCTAATAGTTTTTCAGTTATTGTAGTAAACGTCGGTACCTTAAATTACCTTCCAGACTATACACGAGAAGCTCAGATTGCTAACCCGGATGTGAACGGAATGCGCGTGCGTAGGCAAACGCATCGTGGTGTCGTCGATATTCAAGCTGTAGCAAGGATACCGTTAAGAAATCGCAATGACTAAAAGCATAAGAAACGATTTACTTTTAAATAAAAGAATAGAAGCCGGTCTGGTCTCTTTAATCCTATTTCATACTGTGATTTGTTGGTGATTAATAACGACCGTTTTCTGCAAATGTATCTTTTGAATGACTGTAGGGTTTGGGATTCAGTAAGAAAATGAGTTGCGACTGTGCCGCCATTAAAGAGTCTAATGGACGCTGGGTGAACAGCTTGCGCGAAAGGATTGGATCCAGGGTGTCTACAGTGCCGTAGCCAGCCGGGGGGCAAGGGGGGCAGTTGCCCCCCAGATTTTTGATAGAAAACAGTTTTATTTGAATCAAGTTGGGGACAAGTGATACTTGTACAAATATTTGCCCCCCCTGTCAAAAAAAGTTAACTACGGCCTTGGTCTAATAGAGGAAAATACGGAACTCACACGACCAGCAGTGGGGGGCCTCATATTAGCATTGACCTGTGTTTGTTGAGTTTTCTTTCACAATTTAGCCTGCTTCTGTACAGTCACTGGCTGATAATTGAAAAATATGTGGATTGTTATAGGCTCATTATTTGTCGTTGTTGTTGTTGTAGTTGTTGTTATTGTTGTTGTTATCATGGACCCTAAATATATTAAGTATCCATGTTGTAGGCCTATTATTCTTTTGTGTATTATTCCTATTGTTGTTGTTGTTGTTGTTGTTGTTGTTGTTGTTGTTAGGACTATTTAGTTTACCCTCATTCCTATTGTTGTTGTTTGCTCGTCACGCCGAAGACCCGGGTTCGATTCCACACATGGGTAGCCTACAATGTGTGAAGCCCATTTCTGAGGTCCCTCGCCGTGATATTGTTGGAATATTGCTAAAAGCGGCGTTAAACCTCACTCACTTACTGTTTTAGGGGGCATGGGCGGCCCAGTCGTCTAAGGTGTCGCGATTCGCTGTGCAGATTTGCGTCCCTTGGGCACGCCAGAAACCTATGATTGGCGTTCGAATCCCGATTCGCCCCGATTATGTTTCGAGGTTTGTCAGAGGTTTGGAAGTGGTTAACGTCTGACACCTGCATCACTTCGGGCTTTCCTCCCACATTAGGCTGACGCGCCGTGATGTAACTGGAAGACGGCGTTAAATGCGGCGTGAAACCCAACTCACTCACTCACTGTTTTAGGAAGGTTTATTGTAAAATGTAGGAACGAGATAACAGTAGGGTAGCCTAGTGGTTAAAGCGTTCGCTCGTCACGCCGAGGACCCGGGCTCGATTCCCGACATGGATACAATGTGTGAAGCCCATTTCTTGTGTCCCCCGCCGTGATATTGGGGGAATATTGCTTAAAGCGGCGTAAAACCATACTCACTCACTATTATTAGAGGTACGTACCCAGGTCCTTAATTGCAAACAAAGGCGCCCCAGCACCCATTCAACGGGTTTGTTTAGAATTAATAAATTCCCATTAGATTTAATTTTTATCGGTGCTTTCAACAATCCAATATATTTAATTTATATTTTGTTTGCTTTTCGTGTTGAATATATGTTAGCACTACTAGATTAATTCTAACAGAGACCGATATACCTATATATGATCTCTGATTCTAAGTATGTCAGTTCTGTGCGGAATCTCATCACATTTTCGATCCAGGATTTACAGTTGCGCGAGTGACCCAGTATAAACCCTTACAGCGATAGCTTCGCTAACACCTGCTGCCTCCACTGCAGACAGCAATTAAACGCTGTGATAGAGAGTTCAAACCTGCCTGGTCAGCGCGCAAGGAAAGCAGCGCATTACCTCAAAACCAGAACCAGTTTAAGTGAAAATGCGGTGAGAGGTTCAAAGTGGCTGGTTATCGTCGTTGCTTTATGCTCTGCATTAAACCGAGGTACGTTTTTATTTGTTCATATATTTATTGGTAAGCTTGCAAGAATACACAGATAAGATGCGCATTTTATGTCCATGCCGGTAGACAATGGCGATAACCGGTAGATCTGTAACCAGCTCACAAGGGTTTTGATTCCCACTCTTCGCGGTATAAACGAAATGTGCTCAAACTTTCCACCGGACTGAAACAAGCGCATTTGCTCATAGCAAAAAAAAGCCTTGCAGTAAACTGTAAGGGCCAACTGTAATTTCCAACTGTAATTTCCGAATATTTCAGAAATAACACAAAGAAAGTGACAATGAAGGGTCGATAACAGTAGATCTAGTACGTCAACCTTTTGTTCGGAGCTCCGGGCTTTAAACAAGGAAGTAGTGCTTTTAAACCGCTTCGTTAACTTGATGCAGGAGTTAATGTCGACAGAAGGCAAAGACGGCGATCCTGAATTTCTACTCCGAATATACATGTTCCAACTGGTAATATGTAAGTTAAAATATACACTGTTATAATTTTTCAAGTAGAAAAACTAATTTATTTTAGGGAGGGGTGTCTTGAAAATATGTTTCATATAAAATGGTTGGTTGGTTTGTAGTTTAACGCTGCACTCAGCAATATTCCAGCTATATGTCGGCGGTCTGTAAATAATCAAGCCTGGACCAGACAATCCAGTGATTGATATCATGATCATTGATCCACACAATTGGGATCGATGACATGCATCAACCCGATCCCGTTAGTCGCCTGTTACGTCAAGCATAGTCACCTTTAATTTTTATTTCACATACTGAAGAGGCCACAGGCCTATAGTACAAGTTGAAGAATATACAGTTTTATACAATTTATGTACATATCTCACCAGATCACCTCATGTCATTCCACCTCGCATCTCAACGCAGTCACATAGTTTCACACATACAGTACAATACCATACCCTGTAATGTCATAATTTCTATATTACCATATCACAACTTGTTATATCATACAACATATTCTATAACATCATATCATATTGTATCATTATTATAAGATCATACTATATAGTATTATTTCATATAACATTATCATAACATACTATACATACCATCGTACCATATATCACAACTATATTGTATCACATTTCAACATGTCATATCACACAACACATTAGCAATGTCATAGCTTGTCCCATCATATCTTATCATATCATACCATATAATGCCATGTCATTCCATGCCAATTTATTTCATATCAATCAATCAATATTTATTCAACACTGGAAGACCGCAAGCCATATAATATGTACACTAAAAAACAGTATTTACACAATTTCTATAATACACATAATATATTGCATCATATCCCCTCATGTATCATATCACACCACATCACTTCCTATCATATCACATCATGTCATGTCACATCATATCATTTCATATACATGTAACTATACTTAACCATTTGTAATATCACGTCCCACAATATCATATGACAGCCTAGTAGTTTAATACCATTTCTAACTCTTTTGTTTGTAGTTTATTCAGATTGCAAATATCTATAAATATGTACTTAATGTATATACACAATAGTTTCCTAATACCAAGCAGCTAAGATTATTCTTTCATAAGGTTCTGTCGGTATAAAGAGGCATAATATATGAACATGGACACATTTTGTAAGATACTTCTTTTTTGTGTTTGACAGCAATGTAACAAATTTAATAATATTAGGGTACCTGTAATAATAAGCTTGCAGGTATTTTTCTCTAAGGTGTAAATACACTGGACATACAAGTAAGAAATGAAATTCATCTTCCATAATTATTTCTGATTTAAACATTTTGTAATAAAAGCATTTGTTTGTCAATGATGCAGTCCAAGATTGTAAATAAATATCCTTTAATCTCTGGGTTAATGAAAGTATAAACATTGGTTTGGAATACACATTTTGGTTTTGCCAAATATCACCATAGCCACAACTGAAAAGTAATTCTCTAACACCTGTAACCCAGTTTCTTTTCCCATTATTATCATAAACTATAAGTCTCAGCCAGTATTTAATAACTTTTATATTTGAATATACATAGAGAGGGAATCTTCCACATTCTCCATACACCACCAAGCTGGAAGTGTTTATTTTAACACCTAAATACTTTTTGCAAACATATAAATGAATCCTTTCTATGGCATCAAAGTGCTGTAAACCCCAGACTTCTGCCCCATACAACAAAATGGGGAGTATCTTTATATCAAATATTTTAAAATAGATTGATGAGATATGGTTTCTAAAACTTTCAAACTCTTATGGATACTTACAAAGACCTTTCTTGCTTGTAAAGCAGCTTGATACAAATGTTTATGCCATGACAAGTTTCTACTGAAGTAAACACCAAGATATTTATAAAATCCTGCAGTTTCTATTTTTTGTCCTTTGAAGGACCAATATTCTTTACTTGCTAAATTACCTCCATTCTTAAATACCAAAACTTTTGTTTTATTCATGTTAATTGTTAGCTTCCATTTATTGCAGTAACTTTCAAGTTCATTAATTTGACACTGCAGTCCTTTGATTGTTGATGAAAAGAGAGCAATATCATCTGCAAATAAAAGTAAAAATATCTGTGTAATATCTGGATGGAGCTGAACACCATAATTACAGTTGGTATTTATTTGCACAGCCAGTTCATTTATGAAAAAAGTAAAGAGAAATGGGCTTAAGATGCATCCTTGTCTTACTCCTAACTGACTAATAAATGTTTCTGAAATCTCATTATTGTTTCGCACACACACCTTAATATTCTCGTAAATGCTACCCAATAGTTTGTTCATCTTAAAGCTGAGGCCATGTGATCTTAAAAGGTTCCATAGTTTATGTCTCTGCACTGAGTTAAATGCCTTGGCAAAGTCAACGAAGAGCACATAAAGTTTCCCACCCTTGACACTGAGGTATTTGTTAACTAAAACTTGAAGGATAAAAATGTTGTCAATAGTTGAATAGCCCTCTCTAAATCCAGCTTGTTCTTCATTGATTTTGTTGAGGGTATCTGCCCAAAACACTAATCTTTTATTTCTTATGTTTGTGAATAGTTTACCAAATATACTTAGCAGTGAAATACCTCTGTAATTGTTTATATTACTTAGATCACCTTGTTTATGTATTGGCACAATTATCCCTATTGACCATGCATCTGGAAATGTTCCATTTTCTAATATAACATTAAATATAAGTTCAAGGTAAGGTACAATGATATCTGAGGAATGTTTAAAAAACTAGGGAATAATCTGATCCATTCCTGGTGATTTGTTGCATTTAAGATGGTGTATACTCTCTAAAATCTCATCTCTGGTAATAGGGGAATCCAGTATATCATTTGCAAACTGAGTATCTGTTTGAGTCTGAGTATTATCTTGTGACCCCTGGAACTGATTTTCAGGGCTCTGATCAGTATCTGTGAAAGTAAATAATTCTTTAAAGTAAATGTACCAATCCTTAATGTTGATGTTATTTGTCTTTTGATGTTTTTACTTAGACTTTTCAGTTCTGACCAAAATAGTTTAGAGTCACAAATGTTATTTTCTAAGGATTGTTGCTTATCATGTAAATATTCTTGTTTCTTTTCTTTGCATATAGCTATATATTTGTTTCTTTTGTTATGATATTCTCTAAGTGAGTCCTTATCTTTACATCTCCTGAATTTATTGAGTGCCCTACATCTTTTCTTTTTAAGACCCTCACATTCTGCATAGTCACCTGTTACGGCAAGCATGGGTTGCTGAAGACCTATTTTTTCCCCGGATCTTCATGGACCTAATATAAAATAGGCGGAAATGTGAGAGAGTCAGTCCTAAGATCAATCTAATCCCACATCCCCCCTCCATTCCCCCCCCCCCCCCCCCCCCCCCCCATAATAAAAGACTAGTCCAACTGCTATCTTAATCATTCACACCCTTCCTTCCCCCTATAATAAATGACTAGTCCAATTGCTATCTTAATCGTTCACACCCTCCCTTCCCCCTATAATAAATGACTAGTCCAATTGCTATCTTAATCGTTCACACACTCCCTTCCCCCTATAATAAATGACTAGTCCAATTGCTATCTTAATCGTTCACACACACCCTTCTCCCTATAATAAATGACAAGTCCAATTGCTATCTTAATCGTTCACACACTCCCTTCCCCCTATAATAAATTACTAGTCCAATTGCTATCTTAATCGTATACACCCTCCCTTCCCCCTATAATATAAATAAATGACTAGTCTAAATGCTATATTATTCGTTCACACCCTCCCTTCCCCCGATAATAAATGACTAGTCCAATTGCTATCTTAATCATTCACACCCTCCCTTCCCCCTTTAATAAATGACTAGTCCAATTGCTATCTTAATCGTTCACACCCTCCCTTCTCCCTATAATAAATGACTAGTCAAATTGCTATCTTAATCGTTCACACCCTCCCTTCCCCCTATAATAAATGACTAGTCCAATTGCTATCTTAATCGTATACACCCTCCCTTCCCCCTATAATATAAATAAATGACTAGTCTAAATGCTATATTATATCGTTCACACCCTCCCTTCCCCCTATAATAAATGACTAGTCCAATTGCTATCTTAATCGCTCACACCCACCCCACAATAAATGACTAGTCCAATTGCTATCTTAATCGTTCACACCCTCCCTTCCCCCTATAATAAATGACTAGTCCAATTGCTATCTTAATCGTTCACACCCTCCCTTCCCCCTATAATACATGACTAGTCCAACTGCTTTCTTGATCGTTCACACACACACACACCCCCCTATAATATTAATAAATGACTAGTCTAAATGCTATATTATTCGTTCACACCCTCCCTTCCCCCTATAATAAATGACTAGTCAAATTGCTATCTTAATCGCTCCCACCCACCCCATAATAAATGACTAGTCTAATTGCTATCTTAATCATTCACACCCTCCCTTCCCCCTGTAATATAAATAAATGACTAGTCTAAATGCTATATTATTCGTTCACACCCTCCCTTCCCCCTATAATAAATGACTAGTCTGATTGCTATCTTAATCGTTCACACCCTCCCTTCCTCCTATAATATTAATAAATGACTAATCTAAATGCTACATTATTCGTTCACACCCTCCCTTCCCCCTATAATAAATGACTAGTCTAATTGCTATCTTAATCGTTCACACCCTCCCTTCCCCCTATAATATTAATAAATGACTAATCTAAATGCTATATTATTCGTTAACACCCTCCCTTCCCCCTATAATAAATGACTAGTCCAAATGCTATCTTAATCGTTCACACCCTCCCTTCTCCCTATAATAAATGACTAGTCCAATTGCTATCTTTAGCTCCCACCCACCCCATAATAAATTACTAGTCTAATTGCTATCTTAATCATTCACACCCTCCCTTCCCCCTGTAATATAAATAAATGACTAGTCTAAATGCTATATTATTCGTTCACACCCTCCCTTCCCCCTATAATAAATGATTAGTCTAATTGCTATCTTAATCGTTCACACCCTCCCTTCCCCCTATAATATTAATAAATGACTAGTCTAAATGCTACATTATTCGTTCACACCCTCCCTTCCCCCTATAATATAAATAAATGACTAATCTAAATGCTACATTATTCGATCACACCCTCCCTTCCCCCTTTAATATAAATAAATGACTAGTCCAATTGCTATCTTAATCGTTCAGTCACATGTCACCTTGATATTTGCCTTGCATTTTGACCTACATATATTTAAAGGCCAATATTGATCTTTTTAGTAACCTTGAATAACATTTGATTACTAGTGTGTACTGGAGACTAGGGCTGGGACGAGTCCAGATTTAGAACCCGGGTACCCACACCCCTATTACCTGACCCTACCTGGGTACCTGCTGTAGGTCTCAAGAGGTACTGGGCTCCGTTCCACAAAGCGATCACAGCTCTACGATTGCTGCAAGTCAATGTTAAAGTATGGGATTTACGATCGTCTTAGCACTAAGATTGCTTTGTGGAATGGGCCCTGGTGCAAAATGTCCGTTTTGGAATAGTTTGACCGTAGCCCTGAAAAAATGTATTTAGGTACACTATAAAATGATCTGGCCATGCACATACTGAAGTTGATGGAAGTTTTATCTGTATTCAGACATGTGAAAGTCAGATGTAATGCATGGATAGTCATGAAGAAATGTGAACATTAGTGACTTGTAGTGTAACCATGGAGTTATAGTGACTTTTTGTCATTTAACAATATGTCACATGACTAACCCTCGGGTCCGGGTAGTCCTGTGGGTACCCAGGTCCTACTCAGTACCCACCCAACCCGAGTACCTGAGTTTCCTGTCCCAGCCCTAATGGGGACCTGTGTTTCTATTGATGTATTTTTTAACCGAATGTCTGCCCATGCTACTCAGCTGTTAATATGTTTATTATATATCTTTTTCAGTTCTTATCAATCAGTGAACACAATCTTAAACATTTGTTAAATAGTGTTAAAAGCAGTGTAAAGCAAACTCAATGTTAATAAAATTTTCAAGCTTTAAAAATATTTACCTGTATTTAAATAATGATGACTCCCTTAATACAATCTGATTCTGGCAATGTTGGACAAATTCATTTCATGATTAGCGGTTAAATTTGATATTCTCACAATTCTCCCGGCGATTATCTGTACTATTTCTCCCAATTCAGATTGCCATATCTCTCCCACTTTTTGAGGCAATCATTTAGCTATTGCGTTTATCTAAGTTGCCCTGCTACATCTGAGGGGAACAACTAGCTACCCTCTCAAACATGACATCGTTTAATTTACGACGTCATCAATTTGCAGGGATATGTTTGAATCTCCAGAAATGATGTCATGGTAGAACATGTTTTATCATGAAATAAACCATGCCTCGTTTTTCATTGCCTTTGCGATTTATGTCATAGCTATCTAATATTATACAATACATCAACCTTCATGGCTCTGAATTATGTCATTACAGGTGCTTGACAATATGAGATGAAGATGAGTGACTGACACACCTTCCTCCACCCTTGGTTCAGAAGCTGGAATCTATCTGAAGTCAAAACAGCACGCAAAGGGTCCAAAAACAAGACCTGTCTCATGTTGTGTGAAACTGGATGTGAATTCTTTGACAAGTCCACTCATAGTGATTCGTTAAGAATATTCTGAGGCATATTCAGATCAAGTGTCATGTTTTGCCAATCTGTTGTAAACAGGGCAGAAGTTTATACCAAAGCTAACTCCACAACCAAGCAGGAAGTCCAATTGACATCAACCCTGGCTTTGTCTACGCATACGGGAAAGGCCTCAGTGATATGCTGCATTGTATCAGCAGTTGTGAACCTTCCAAGGACCTCAGTAATTCATTAAAACACTTTCAAAATTTCAATTCTTACCACAAATACAGAGATTGACACAGTGGTTGGAAGCCAACTGGTTTCTTGTTTATGTAATTCATACATTTGGACAGAAAGCTACTTACAATTGCTGGTCCTGCTATGACCAGTTTTGCTAAAACCCACTCGGCAATCGAGGACAATTGGGACAGCAGTTGTTCCGACTCAGAATTTGGCACAGTTCATGGTGATGACTTTTACAAGCAAAGGGGCAAGTACCTACTTATTAATCTTGACAATGGGGCTCAAGAAAGTAAGGCCATACCTGTTCAAGGCAAGCCACTGAAGAGAGTGAAAAAGGTTCGTGGCAAAGACAAACAGAAGAGGAAACGAAAGAAACAATCAGGCTCTGTTCAGTCTGCTAGGAAGACATCAGAAGATTTGGTGACATCTGATCAGAAACGTGAACAAATCCTTCCAAGAAGTGACTGGTTTGAACCTTCAACACCAACAAAAAGGAAAATGTACAAAAGTGAGAAACGTTTAACACCCATTGAGAAAGTCACCGACAGACCATTTGTAGAAGGAATGAAAGAGCATGAAGTCAAGCAGCACTTTCCTCCAGGTATCATGCCAGCTGAAGCAATGTTGTCATCTGTGGGTGATGATTCATGTCAGAAGCAATGTATCCTCATGAACGCCGGAAAAGGGGATGTGTCACATGCACATGGAACTGAAAGCCCCTTGATACCACCTGACACCAAGATGAACCAATCAGGTCCAGTGAAACAGAGTGTAAGTGAGCCGATCATACAACTGTCGTGTGGGCGCGAGGACTTGATACAAGAATCCTTGACAGAGAAGCATAAAGAATTGAAATCCCTTTCAGGATTTGATGTTGCTTCTGAAATGTTACATGGCATGCTTAGGAATGGCCACCATGGCCAGCAGTGTTCTGTACAAAATGTAGATCACGGCCAGAATTGGAGGTTAGGTAGCCTTGAAGGTTCCACAGTGAAAACCTGCCATCTTCTAACAGCAGTAACAAGTTCACATTCAGAACTGGAGCATGGTTCAAAAGTATCACAGCCTCTGCATCCCAGTCAAACATGTGATCCGGAAAGAACCACACAACAGATGCTCGGCAATGATTTGATAAGTAAAACATCCAGCTCCAAAGAATATTCAGGGTGCAAAGGTGGTCTACTGGTCAGTGCACTGGCAGGTCCTGCCAAAGGCCAGACTCCAACTCCCAGAAAGCAACAGAAAGCCTCTTGTCTAACTGGGTATCCAGAAGTATCTGCAAATGATTTGATGCCTTTGACTTCAGTCCATGATGACTGCTATGCTGGTCAGGAACACATTCAAGTTACACACCACACCCCTGAAGCAGATCCCCATGGTGAACACCATGATTCCAAGGAGAGTATGGACTCATGCATCATTGTTTCCTCAGACAGTGATTCTGAAATAGAGGAATTAGGTATCACTTATATTAAATCAGAAAAGGGTCGGGTTGGCTCCTCAGTGATGCGAGAGGAGTCGGACGATGAGAAACAAGTTCTGACGGAAGCCATGGCTAGACCTGATGAACAAGACAGTGATGATGTATTTGTTATAGAACCTGATGAATCCTGTGAAGACTTTGAGATAGATCTGTCTGATTATGATACGATGAGAGTATCAGACAAGATTCGTTGTGGAGAGTTACCGCATGGCACCAGGTCATTGCTGGACACTTCTGAAGCAACATCTGATGGATGGGATGACAGTTTTATCTCAGGAAACTGTTGTGCAGATAGAACTTGAAAGTTATGTAAATGGTGCTGCTGCAAATGGAACCATTCTGACAGGGAAATCACCCTGCCCAACATTGTTACAAATGTTGAGTTGAGTTTCAGTTCTCCAGAAATGTTGCAGAAGCATTTAGCAAAGACTCACAGAATTGGCATCATCAAACATAAGACAAAACATAACTGTACAATCTGTGGTGAGGTTTGTGTTTCATTCCAAGGCCTATGCAATCACCTGTTGATGCATGCTGGTGTCAAACCATTTCAAGATTAAGGTGTGAACCGAGATCAGAGGGAGAACCAAGGTCAGCGGGTAAATCGAGATCAGGAGATAGCCAAGGTCAGAGGGAGAATCAAGGTCAGTGAGTGAACCAAGATTAGTGGGTGAATCAAGGTCAGAGGGAGAACCAAGGTCAGCGGGTAAACCGAGATCAGGAAATGGCCAAGATCAAAGGGAGAATCAAGGTCAGTGGGTGAACCAAGGTTAGTGGGTGAATCAAGGTCAGAGGGAGAACCAAGGTCAGCGGGTAAACCGAGATCAGGAGATAGCCAAGATCAAAGGGAGAATCAAGGTCAGTGGGTGAACCAAGGTCAGTGGGTGAAATAAGGTCAGTGGGTGAAATAAGGTCAGTGGGTGAACCAAGGTCAATGGGTGAACCAAGGTCAGTGGGTGAACCAAGGTCAGTGGGTGAATCAAGGTCAGTGGGTGAACCAACGTCAGTGGGTGAATCAAGGTCAGTGGGTGAACCAAGGACAGTGGGTGAACCAAGGACAGTGGGTGAATCAAGGTCAGTGGGTGAATCAAGGTCAGTGGGTGAACCAAGGTCAGTGGGTGAATCAAGGTCAGTGGGTGAATCAAGGTCAGTGGGTGAACCAACGTCAGTGGGTAAACCAAGGTCAGTGGGTGAATCAAGGTCAGTGGGTGAACCAACGTCAGTGGGTAAACCAAGGTCAGTGGGTGAATCAAGGTCAGTGGGTGAACTCACGTCAGTGGGTGAACCAAGGTCAGTGGGTGAATCAAGGTCAGTGGGTGAACCAACGTCAGTGGGTTAACCAAGGTCAGTGGGTGAATCAAGGTCAGTGGCTGAACTAACGTCAGTGGGTGAATCAAGGTCAGTGGGTAAACCAAGGTCAGTGGGTGAATCAAGGACAGTGGGTGAATCAAGGTCAGTGGGTGAACCAAGGTCAGTGGGTGAACCAAGGACAGTGGGTGAACCAAGGTCAGTGGGTGAACCAAGGACAGTGGGTGAACCAAGGTCAGTGGGTGAACCAAAGGCTGATATGAGCCAGTCCGTTCGTATGCCGATAGCAAACCATATGCATGTGATGTCTGCAGAAAAGCCTTCAGAACAGGGCCCAGGACATTGCAGAAGCTTTTGACCGACAGAACTGGCATCAAGACAAAACTGAACAAAAATTATGACTGTACAACCTGCGGTGAGGTACAAGGTCAGAAGGAAGCCTATGCAATCATTTGTCGATTCAAAAAATCGGGGCGAACCGGATGCAAAATCTTATAAATGTGATGTTCGTGTAAAAGCCTTCAGCAGTCTCAAGAACAGACGAAACCTCAGGAACATGAAAAGGATCCTCAGGAACATGAAAAAGATCCTCAAGAACAAGGGGGAATGGGTGGCCCAGTCGTCTAAGGCGCCGCGATTCGCTGTGCAGAGTTGTGTCCCTTGGGCATGCCAGAAACCTATGATTGTGAGTTCAAATCCCGGTTCGCCCCGATTATGTTTCTAGGTTTGTCAGCACCATACCCGTGCTCGTGGGTTTCACCGAAGTGGTTAACGTCTAAGACCTGCATCACTTCAGGCTTTCCTCCCACATTAAGCTGACACGCCGTGATAAAACTGGAATACTGTTATAAGCGGCGTTGAACCCAACTCACTCACTCCTCAAGAACATGAAAAGGATCCTCAAGAACATGAAAAAGATCCTCAAGAACATGAAAAAGATCCTCAAGAACATGAAAAGAATCATCAGCTCATCTGAGAAGATCCAAAACATAAAAAGCCTCTGAAAATACAGAAATCCCCTGAACATTCAACCTGTGTTATATGTAATAAACATACTAGTATTCAAGTCACTTTTAACCTGAATATGCAAAACAAACATTTCGAAAGTACCCCAAAAGCTGTTCCAATAAAGAACTATAAAAGGTCTCTGAAAAAAGTACATGATTGTACTAGAGCTTGCACTATATGTGGTCAGACCTTCACATGTTCAATATATGTCAACTTCAGTGTGTTCTTGTTTAAACAAATATTTTGGGGTGCTGTATGATACCAGCTTATTGGGGGATATAAAAAATTATTTTTCAACTAAATTTACAGTTGGCAGATCCTGAAGCAAGTAAGACTGTCTATGTTAAAGGATGGGAGTTACAATGCCCTGAAAGATTGCCTCCATGTAACCATGCTTATCGTAAGAGGCGACTAACAGGATCGGGTGGTCAGGCTTGCTGACTTGGCTGATGCATGTCATCGTATCCCAATTACATGGATCGATGCTCATGACGTCAATCACTGGATTGTCTGGTCCAGACTTATTTACGGACCACCATCATATAGCTTAGGGTGTTGATGAGTGTGTCCTTGAACAACTAACAAACTTACCTGTATACATGATTAAGTATTTGGTTACACTGTAATCTAAAATTCATCATGTGAAGAGTCATATTTCTTAAACAAGAATATGCTGAAGTTGACTTATATTAAACTTGGAAGTCAAATTAAAGTTTTTCATTGTTTACAGATGCAGTCTGTGTACAGTGTGTTTGTTATTCCAAGTGTTTCTGCCAAATGATTATGATATGGCTTTGAGAACCACAAATGCAGACTTTTAGGCAGAGAATTATCTATTTAATTATCTATTTATACATGTTGTTACTTATTTTTGCATACTTTCTGAATAAACTGAATTTTTGAAAATGATTTTATGCAAAATATGGAGGAGCAATGGTTTCCTCGATATTCTTGATACATACATAATCAAATATTAATTAAAAAGGGATTGATTTAAAGTTTTGTCAGGAATTTCAAACCCTGCTCCAATTGCTTGTTATTAGCTCACCTGTCTGTAAGACGTAGTGTAAAAATTGTCCATTGCTGATGGGCACAATTAGGTAGGTGTCTGTAAATGTCTCAGAAACAACTGAACCAATGGCACTTAACCTTCCCATCAATTATGATCTGATTGTGGACACAACAGCCATAATGAATTTCCGTTCTGATCGTTGTGATTTAACAGTTAATTGCTGTTTTCTGTTCAAAACATTTGAATGTATTTATTTATTTTTGGTTTTTAAGGACAACAAGACTTAGGATGCTGAAAGTTTGAGTAAATGATATTTAACACATGCAGATTCAAGAGGTCATTATTGAACTTTAGTGCTGTAAAGGATGTGGCTCCTCTGTCTCAGACTCTTTATTTACAGATTTTGGGCGTTCCCCCCACATTGTTGGTTCGAATCCCGGTTCGCCCCAATTATGTTTCTAGGTTTGTCAGCACCATACCCGTGCTCGTGGGTTTCACCGAAGTGGTAAACGTCTGAAACCTGCATTACGTCGGGCTTTCCTCCCACATTAAGCTGACACGCCGCGATATAACTGGAATACTGTTAAAAGCAGCGTTAAACCCAACTCACGCACTCACTTTATTTACAGGAACCTGTGATATGATGGGGGATGGTGCTAGCTGCACGCCATGTAAAACAACAAACCCCAAACTAACCGGTCAGACAACAAACACACTTGGGAATGTGAGGGCGGAAAGTGGCCAGGGGGTTAAGGGTTGGCTCTTCGTGGTAAAGGCCAGGGTTTGATTCCCCGCATGCTTACAATGTGTGAAATAGTGCTAGAAGTTGTGTAAAACCACACTTGCTGACTCACCCGCTCACCAATCTCATTAAAATCAGATCTTAGTTCTCGCTATCGCTAAACAAAGATCTGAGGACATCCCATTACGGGTCACGTCAGAACGACCTTTGATCCGACCAATGATGGAAAGGGTGATCCGGCAAGGGTGGAAACTGGACTTTTAAAATCAGTTAACTCTCTTGCCTCGGGAAGATGGTGTGTGTCCGGGCTAATGCCGATTTTATAGTGCTAGCCCAATGAGATACCATGCCACAGTTTAATATAAATACCCCACTCAGACACAGTATACAGACTCTGGGCTGACCATTAGCCGCTCAATGCCGAGCGGCAGACAGGGTAGTAGCAAGTACCATCTTTTGACGTCTTGAACCTAGGACCTTCCGCTTTCTGGGCGGACGCTCTACCTCTAGACCACAGAGGCGATCTCATTACAGCACACATGCACTTTCTAAAATATCGGCTGAACAAAAACCTCTAAAATATCAATTTTATTTCATATTTATAGCCAACAAAAGGCCTCCCGCTCGCATTATTGATAATTTGGATGGAAATCTAATATTCTCTTGGTCTAAAAGAAAAAACCAAAAACAATCCAAATATTGATTCCATTTATTAAAGCACTTCAAAGTGGTCACACGTGCGTGGTTTGTGCAGGAAGTATGTGATGGCAGCCATTCAACTGTCGTCGATCAATCCATCAATGTAAGTATACACGATATATTGTGAACACGGTATTAGACGGTGAACACAATAGATTGTTAACTGGGCGCCCACGTCCATCATAAAAACAGTTACGGTCTGACTGTCCTGACTCAGCGGTCTGTAGTTCCGCAATTCAAATCGCTACTCATAATATCGATCACTAGATTGTCTGGAACACTCGATCACTCCCTGACCGCCGTGATAAACCAGGAATATGTTGAGTGCGGCCTTAAACAACAAACAAGCAATGCTACCACATACAAATGTAGATGAAACTATGAACGGCGTTGCCCCAGTCGTTTCTCTCTAAGAATCCTAATTTGATGATCATGACGCCTACTTTCTGCCAGCCTGGACAATCTGGTGTATTAATCATTTAGAGGTTTCAAATAACAGTAACAACTTTTGATTAATACACCGATGTGACGGCCGCATCACCGCTGTATATAACTTTATTTCTGGAAATAAATGTTAGTCTAGGACAAGCCAGTTGATAATTCTAATTTGGGGACTGGGAATATTTTTGAAATAAATACTCGGAAAAATATACTGCTTTCTCAACCATGTTGGTTTCAAACTGCCGATTTGTAATGGTTTGAATATTCAAAATGTGACGAAAAACGCTATGTAAATCGACGGAGACAGTACAGTAAACTACGGTTATAACGAATTCATGGGGACTACTAATTTTAGTTCGTTATAACCGTAGTTCGTTATAAGCATATATACAGAATAACTACAGCAAATAGTCGGGACCAAATAAGTAAGTTCGTTATATCCGTCAGTTCGTTATAAGCGCGTTCGCTATAACCGTAGTTTACTGTAATACCAATTATAGGAACACCGGGGAGCTGAAAATTGGACGTTTCTCCATCTTCGGCTGTCTCATCTAGCCTTGCATCGGTGGCTTTAATCTTAGGGGAGTCCATTTAAAGGATGCTATCGAACGATACGCAAAGACTGGAAGACTTGTAGTAACACGTGACGTAAATACACCACCGTGGAATTCGCTTTCTGCACATGCTGCGAGTAGTGTTAAAACCCGTGACGCTTAGAAATAACAGGATAAGCAGCGCTCGAAAAGATCGCTCAATGGCTACACACGGTTAATGCCACTCCTTCATGTAAGAAATGTCTATCGAGACAAAATCAATGTTATATTTAAATATTTAAACAATAATTATAATATTTCTTAAAAATGCTGGTGGAAGTTATCATCACCGTCAGCTCCGTATAGTCTGTCTTACAGACCCTGATACAAATATATATCAAATACAGCCAATGCAAGTCTATAATGTTTGGCAAGTCTAGATTAATGCAGTATAATGGAGAGAGTCACTGGGCTCCCTTTTATTATATTTTTATTAAGATAACCGAACAACTGTTTTTTTTCTGTACGATATGTTCATTTCAGAGACTAGATGTTAGTATCTGGGATACGATGACATGCATCAACTAAGTCAGCGAGCCTGACCACCCGATCCCGATAGTCGCCTCATACGACAAGCATAGTCGCCTTTCAACCGCCTCCGTGGTCTAATGGTAGAACGTCCGCCCGGAGAGTGGAAGGTCCGGGGTTCGATCCCCAGCCGCGTCATACGACGTTAAAAGATGGTACTTGTTGTTACCCTGTCTGGCGCTCGGCATTAAGGGGCTAAAACAAGGACTGGTCGGCTCGGAGTCACTATAAATCGGCATCAGTCCGGACTAGTACAAGCAGCCACACACACATACACGTGCATGCA
Source organism: Haliotis rufescens (assembly GCF_023055435.1). NCBI lineage: Eukaryota > Metazoa > Mollusca > Gastropoda > Lepetellida > Haliotidae > Haliotis > Haliotis rufescens. The sequence goes on from NW_025963868.1 coordinate 23,997,923, forward strand.
CGTCGCTATATAAGTGCAATAATCTTGGACGCGACGTTAAACCCCATTTCACCTAACCTCACCTCACCTTTCACAGCAAGCATGGGTTGCTGAAGACCCCGATTCTTCAAGGGTCGCGCGGATGGTATCTCATTGGCATAGTATTATTAAAAATCTTGAAATTATCTTGAAAGAGACATGAAACCCCATTTCACCTCACCCATCCACCTTTCTGGGTCCCTCTGGCGATACAGTCGATACACTAGACGTTCTGGTTCAATACCTTGGTGATTACATTCCGGCTCGATATTTAACCTCTTTGTGAACAATGCATGCCATTCATGCGGACACTCCCTGTCATTGAGCACGAGCACATGCTACATAATCATATCAGCATATGTTGGCATAATTACGAATGTTGAATATATACTTGTCTACCGAGATCTACATATCGTGGTATTTCCGTATGAATCTGTTCTGGGTCAAGTCCAGTGTGGCCCCCACACCCTATAGCATATAGTTTAATAAATGAATCAAACTCTAGAGATTTGGCAAGTCTAGACTGCCTCCTGAAATTATGCATTGTTCTGGGCTTCATTTGGATTGGTTTTTTTTATTTTGTACATATTTAATTTTTAAAAATATAACTTTATTCCTGGAAATAAATGTTAGTCTAGAACAAGCCAGTTGATATTCTAATTTGGGGACTGGGAATATTTTTAAAATAAAGACTCGGAAAATTGATTTTACCCCCGAAAATAATTACCCAATGAATATCTTGAAAAAATCTGAAGAAGTCAACGAAAACATATTCAGTCTCTAAAACAAATTCCACTGAGGGTATATCAGATGTTCAAGCAGAGAGGAGGGGGTTAACGTAGCCTTCAAGACCACTGCACTTATATAGTGACATGCATGCACGTGTGTGGGGCTGTAGCTGCTTGTACAAGTCCGGACTAACGCCGGTTTTAAAGTGCTGAGATGCCATGCCGTTGTTATAACATGAATACCCGACTCGGACACAGTATTACGACTTCCGAGCCGACCAGTCCTTGTTTCAGCCCCGTAATGTCGAGCACAAGGCAGGGTAACAACAAGTACCATGTTTTAACGTATTTTGGTATGACGCGGCCAGAGATCGAACCGCCGAGCGTAAAATATTTGATTTTATGACATTAGACAAATCTCGGATTGGCATCAAGTACCGACGAATCCAAAAAACTGTTTTAAGATAATTGACTTTTTGATTTAATGGTGTTCCATAATGAATAACCGTCACTGTGTGCAGCAATGTCAACAAAAAGCCTGTCAGAGATACTGCTGTTGTCTGTCCTGTAGCTGTGTTCCTTTTCCAGCGGGAGAAACGTCAGTCCCATACCCTTTGAAAGTATGCCTGTGACGAATACGTCGTCTATCCAATAGAATCGCTTGAAGCGAGATGCTGCGTAGAGAGTTCGGGCGACTTCCGGTGACATAAGGTAACCAAATCCTTTACAAAATGTCGGATATTCCTTAAAGGGATACTCCTTCTCAGATACATGCCACTTCGTTCCCAGAAGCCTAAACGGCCGCTTCCTTTCCATCACAAAGCAGTAAAATGAGCGTGTCAAATCCACATTTCTTCGGACAAATTGTGCAAGGTTATACACATTCAACATAATGTCATCGTCTATCTTCGCAATGACCTTCACCTTCGGACAGTGTGACCCCACCCATCCTAACTCCATAATATGCTTGTAGGTCAAATTATGGTACGAGTCGACAAAGTTACCTTGCACAATGTCGCCATATGTTGATGCCTCGCTTTCCAGAAGTCTTTGAACCTCGGGTGGAACCTGGCCTTGACCATGATCCTGTTGATTTAGTCCCGTAGACGTTTCATTCAAATCAAGCATTCCTTTTTCACTACTGCGATCCACGGGTTTAAGGCTATTCGTGTATGGCAAGCCCACGAAAAATACAGTAGACAACGACACACTTCCGATATGTTTGGCCGCCCCCCATGTCTGTCTGATGAAATCTCTGGCTCTGAAATGATCGGCAGCAGTACTGACAAGCACGATGGCGTCAGGCTTATGTCTGCTGCAAATATCAGACTGAAGTTTGTACTGAAACTGATGTAGATTCAACAACACATCTTCCTCCGCGTCATGGTTGTCGAACCATTTGCCGACGTCATCTATCGATGACGTATTTAGGACGCCATACCGCGATACCGTGACGCCACCTTGTCGAGACGTAGTGATGTTGCTTTCACGAAGGCTTACGATGTTTGGGCTCTCAGTAGCATTCTCACTCTTCACATTGGAAGTTAATGATTTGCATTTCCAAACCATCAGTGCTGTCACACTTATGATGAATAATATTAGTCTTAACCTACGCGAACAACAACTACGACCCATTGCTGTCTTTTTTAACGAAATGAGATCTAAAGTTGAAAAAATTAAAGTAAAAATTACTTTCAGTTCGGTACCTGAGGGGGGCATCATGGCCTCATTTTCACCAAGGTCGCTGTCTTCACAGTTGTCCTGTCTGAGTTCATATCTTCATATTCGTTCACAAATTCCGGTCTTGTTCCTTTTCTTCAACACACAGCTGACGACAACCAACAGGCAATGTTCAACGGCCTCTGCAAACACCGTCTGTCGCAATCGCATTGTGCACACTGTTTTACAATCGGTTTGTTCGTCACAAACCTGTTGTCCAATCTCTGCTGATTCTCCGAGGGCTCATTCGTGAGCCATATGCTGCCAGCTAGACTCGAGACAGTCTCTGATTCAGAAAACAAATTGGTTGGTTTTTGGTTGGTTTGTTGTTTAACGCCGCATGCACTCAGCAATATTCCAGCTAAATGACGGCGGTCTGTAAATAATCGAGTCTGGACCAGACAATCCAGTGATTGATATCATGACGTTCGATCCACGCAATTGGGATCGATGGCATGCATCAACCAAGTCAGCGAGCCTGACTACCCGAGCCCGTGAGTCGCCTTTTACTGCAAGCATGGGTTGAGGAGACATATTCTACCCCGGATCTTCACGGGTCAGAAAACAAATTAAATTATATTATACAATATATGAGTTCATGATAGTTTGGGACCTGACTCTACCCTATATAGATAGGTAACTTCAAAACAATGCCCCTTTTAATTGCAATACATGTTGTCCAATGGGATGCTTATCGGTACTTATGCTTATCTTGTTGAAACGTGTTTCAGTTACTACATTATTGTATTTGGTTCGAATCTCCAGAAATTACGTCACGATAGAATAATGATTTATCGTGAGATAAACCCCGTCCTTTATTGTTCTTTGCGATTTTTCGCGTAGCTATCTTATGTTTATAATTAAATGCACGTCTTTTGAACATTATACAGAGACACATTTCTGGTCGCTACTATGGCCACAGCCATCGCCTGTCGTATTTGCGCTGAAATTATTCAAAACATTAAACGAAGACAAATATTTTCAAGATGGTTGAAAGTTGTAAATCAGCTCGCCCAAGTGCTTTCATGTATTTCGCTGCAAACAACATTCATTTTTTACGTTTGTTTGGTTTCGTTCGATTGTTGTTTAACGCCGCCCGCAGCAAATTCCAGCTATATGACGGCGGACTGTAAATAATCCAGTCTGGAGCAGACAATACAGTGATTGATATCATGAGCATCGATCCACGCAATTGGGATGCGATGACATGCATCAACCAGGTCAGCGAGCCTGACCACCCGATCCCGTTAGTCGCAAACATAGTCGCATTTTACAGCAAGCATGGGTTGCTGAAGACCTATTCTACCCTGGATCTTCACGGGTCGTATTTTAACAATGAACGCTTATCGCAGTGACGGAGATGATCTGAGATGCAGTGTCATATTCAGACGACAGATGATTCTCGATCATCCCAGGTGAACAAGTGAACTCCATAATTTGCCATGGGACGTTCGCCTCAATAGGTACGAGTGTCTTTTTCTGTTGAGCTCTACAGTATGTCGGACAAGCGATTCCGCAATCAGTTTTTTATTCGATCAGACATTCCAGGCCAAAACACACACTCCCTGGCTCTTCTGGGCAGGCTTCCTTTCCCCAGATGAGACAAAATGAAGGTGTTTCTTAATCTCTTGCCGCATACCTTAAGGTACCACGACTCTCTCATCTTAGAACTCAGGCCATGTCAAGTTCTATTAAGAGTCGTCAGAGTCTTTCAATCTTATTGGTGATATACCATCAGATGCTCATGATGTCAATCACTGGATTGACTGGTCGAGACTCGATTATTTACAGACCGCCGTCATATAGCTGGAATATTGCTGAGTGCGGAGTTAAACAACAAACAAACATAAACGATCAGAACAGGGTATGAACAACATGATGAAAGAAATGAAAATTTTTCACTTTTTAGATTTCTTAAATCAAAACAAATAGGCTACAAAAATATAGTTATTTACTTACAGGCGTACTGTTGGGTAAATGCATTCCAAAATGTTCATTTTTCATAAAATATTTACGTTGTAGGTCATGTTCAAACGAGATAAAATAGAATTTCATTCTTCCATGTCAGCCATTTTGGATTTGGCGGCCATATTGGATCTTATTGGAAGTCACAATATATAAACATTTGGAATGTCATTACCTACAACTGTGTCAAGTTTCATGCTTTTATCACAAAGTGCACACTTGACCATATGTCTGTCACGACAAGGCTCCATACAGACTGCAGGTGGAGACTCTTGCCCCGGACAGATGAGGTTACTGGTTCTCGGTCATTTTCCCATCACGACACAAACATGAGTTCATGGTCCGATATGCTTTTTAATAAATTAAATTTATGTCTTAGGACATGTGACAAAGGGGTCTGGCTTACACTGACGTTTATTTCCAGAAATAAAGTTCTATTGTTTAGAAATCTATATCTACTAAATACAGAATAGTATAGAATAGAAGAAAAGTGTTTCGTGGCAACGAGAAGTGGTATTACAATTATAAGAGACTGCTACAGTCTAGTTGTCTAGACACCACGAGACACTCTTGTCCATCTGTGTGTTATTTATACTCTACTTTATGACAGAGTGAAGTAGGTGGAAAATTGTCTCATAGATTGGTTTTAACGGGTCGTTATGTTGCATATGTTTCATTACAATCATTGCTGGTGTACAGCGTCAGTTACAGAGCTTGTGAGGCATTCGGAACACAGTGGACAACGACTTGAAATATAATATATCTCACCATGTGTTTGATAACTGATTCTAGTATAATGACAAGATAAATTTTGAAGAAGGAAAATTTGATAATTTTTTTTAAGCATGGGCCTTATTTTTAGATTTACTAAATATATTTGTCACTGGGAGGAAAGGAGGGCGTGGGGTGGGGGGGGGGGGGGAGAGAGAGAGAGAGAAATTAAGCATGAGACTGAGCCACAGAGAGTGATGGTGAGCAGGAGGAAAGAGACAGATTAAGCCACACACACACACACAGAGACACGAGAGAGGGAGGGGGGGGGGGGGGGGGGGGGGCAGAGAGGGAGTTATTGTCGGGGGAGCCAGAGAGAGAGAGAGAGGGAGACATCAGGACGACATGGCATACTCGTTAAGGTTAACATCACCTTTACGCTAAGATCGCTTTGTGCACGGGGACCCTGGTCACCATGTCATGCTTTATACCGTGAGGGACGGGCCATCTGATATTCTGGGGCACGGACTTGTATAGGTCCGTGTCTGGGGTGATGTGGGGGTTGAGATTTTGTATACAGATTTGATAATAATTCTTTTCAGCTGCAGCTATAAAACCAGATACAACTTTCTTATTTAAACTATGAGCCTGATTTTTTATTAAGAAAAACACCTTGCTACAATGTAATGCCAGGCAATTTCTTCTTTTTTTCCAGCAGTCTGAAGCATAAATATTTTTCAAGAATTTTCAAGGACCATATTATGAGATTACGTAACAGGTGAATGAACCCGCGTTGTTTTTCTGAACACCCGGCATGACAAGTAAACGAATTTTCTTAGATGTTTTTTCTTTTCTTTTTCTTAAACATTTGTCGCATCCCCTCTAACCTTTGTTTGGTGTTTAACGCCGCACTCACAAATATTCTACATGACAGAACGCACACGGGAACCTCGACTAACATTTAGTCTATGAAATCTTATATTTCACAATATACTTCTTGACTAAAAATAAAAATAATAATTTTCCCGATGCTGATTTCATGTGGAATAGAGTTAGCTAGAGCTGGCTAGACTTGTTTTTGTATTTGTTTCTAGATTGAGTTTTATTTTCATAAAATAGATATATTCCTGACAGTGGTGGTGCAGGACTAACGGGGACCAAGCGGTCAGTGACCCCTGAGACCAGTTTAACCACTCTTAGACCGGCATGGAGCCGGGCAACGACTTTCCATTGTCGATATGTGACGTAACGTTCTGCAAGGTCAGTCATCACGTAAATATACTTACGTAAGATCCTGCGACATGCAGGGCTCTGCCTTAGGGCTTTATAATTAGTCCCCGTGAAGATCCATGTTAGAATAGGTCTTCAGCAACCGATGCTTGTCGTACGAGGCGACTAACGGGGTCCGGTGGTCAGGCTCGCTGACTTGGTTGATGCATGTCGTCGTATCCCAATTGTGTGGATCGACGACCATGATGTCAGTCACTGGATTATCTGGCCCGGAATCGATTATTAACAGACCGCTGTCATATAGCTGGAATATTGCCTAGTGAAGCGTTAAACAACAAACAAATACCCTTTTTAACATTATGGGAGTCTACTCAAGAGATGTGTAGTTTCTTTTTTTTTAATCTCTTATAACTACTTCTTGCATGCATTAACATCTTTTTAAAATACTTATCTTCAACTCAGTCAATTCAGACAATATGTCATTCTTTAGTTTCCATCACGTTACACATCAACGTAGGGACTGATCCATTACCAACAGAAATTATATGAGTGTAGGCGACACATCACCATTTCTGTAGGCAAAATAACTGTAGGCCAACTGGACAGCGGGCAAAAGTAGACCTAACCGCTAGAACAACTGCCTAACTAACAACGAGACTATTGAGGACGACCGCAGGCACAAATGACATATTTGCGCCCACCTGACAGATGTTAGCAAGGCTTACCTCCCCTGGAAACACCTGGCGCTCTCTTTGTTTCCGCCAACCCTCCGTTGTAACGTTATTCTCAGAAGTGGATATTTGCGATCGCTCCGGTAAATATCGTGTTTGGTGTTTCAATTAGAAATGTCATACGGGCCATCGCCGACTTCTTGGATGGTGACATGTTTCCATTATGTTTATCAACTACGTGTTTGAAAACATAACTGAAACAGGTTCGCTGAATAGTCATGGTTGAACGGTTCGCACTCACAACACGTGGAGAGGGCCTGTCTTCATTTCGCCTTCACCTCATTTCGCCTACACCCTTATCGAACCAAATTTACAGCTGACTGCACTGACTGAGCTTGGATTAGTTAAGAGCCTGAGATGGACAATGCCCATTCATATAATAGGGGTGAGGCAATTAAGCATTTGAATTATTGTAGTCGAAATGAGGTGTAGGCGAAATGAGGGCAAGCCGTGGAGAGATAGTTCGTGGTCACTTCCACGTGGTCCTCCAGTTTAAACGTAAGTTCTAACTTTACAATATTTTTTACAGTTATATTTAGCAAATTCTGACAGAGGCCTAAAATAGATTTATTCAAATTATTGTATGGTCACTGGTTCTGGTAAGGAAACTCGTATGAAGCAGAAACTCTTTTCCAGTCCCGTCTCAAGACATTCCTGTTCAGACTCTTTTATCAAATCTAACTTCAACTGCCACATCTATTTGTCTTGGATCTATGATCTTGTATCTGCAGTTTCCCCTGATTTTATGTAGATAGTGAGCATTCACCTAGAACACGGAAGCGCATGAAAAATGTACTTATTTATTATTATTATCATCATCATCATCATCATCATCATCATCATCATCATCATCATTATTATTATTATTATAATTATTATTATCATTATTATTATTTTATCATCATATCATTATCATTATTATTATTATTATTATGTACAGATTAAATGTTTTAAAAATCAGCAAAGAGGGTTGATCTTGGGTGATCCTGGCACAGTCAGGCTGGTTAGGCTCATCTTTAGCTCAGGGCCCTTGCCCCCTCTACATGCAGCCCAGACAGCGAATGGGACTTCTCCAAGTAAGCGCTGCCTTGTCAAACCTACCCAAAACTTTTCGGAGAATGTGAAGACTCACCAACACTTCAGCCCTCTGCATTACCCAGATTGTCAGAAGGGCTGTATTCCTGGTAGCAACCCCGGGTATTCTCCCAATGTCAGTCAACAGATTGGGAGGTACCAAACCTAAGACACCGTGAACAATTGGGAATCGGACAACTTGGTACTTGGGACGCAAGCGCGACATTTCGAAAGCGAGGTCCGCATAGTTGCCATGTTTTTCCTTAATCATGTCAATCACATTAGTGTCAAAAGCAACAGACTATACTTTAGTGTTAAAAGGACATATTTCACGGTACTTTTTGTAACTCAAATTTGATTTTTTTTGTGTGCTTATTTCACTCTTTGTACTATGCTTTTCAAGACATCAATCGGTCCCGGTTTTTTCGGCGGCCATCTTGCGTATCGAAATGCTTATTGGCTGTTTACACAACGATGGACACGCTCTTATAGTGAAGGAGGCTTCGTTTCTTTTCGTTTTTATTTAGAAATAGATTAAAATCAATATACTGTACAATATACAGCATATACTGTACAATCGTTTTAAAAGTAATCATTTTTTTTAATTTCCACAATTCATATGTCGGACTTCTAAGGACACTAAATGTGGAGGAAATGTCAAAATGTATCAAAATGGTCGATTTTAGATTCGTCAATTAGTTTCAACAGTGTAATTAATAAAGCCCCTGCTATAAATTGGACTGTGACAATCAACGCTGAAAGCCATCGAGCGATAATCAAAGGCTGGAAGATCTATAGTGACACGTGACCTAAATGCGTCACAATGGAATAACTTTTGCATGACACTGCTGTTTTAACTTCCACTTAGGACTTATGTGTACAGTGTACAAAACCCTATTGACGCTAGCAATACGACAATAATGTGTGCCATTGTGGGATAAACCAGCGCTTGGAATGGTTGCTTGATGATTACCTTTAATTATGTGTCGGCCAGTTACTCGACCCGTGAAGATTCCGGGATAGAATAGGTCTTCAGCAACCCATGCTTCCCGTAAAAGGCGACTATGCTTGTCGTAAGAGGCGACTAACGGGATCGGGTGACTTGGTTGATGCATGTCATCGATCCCAATTGCGTGGATCGATGCTCATGATGTTAATCACTGGATTGTCTGGTCCAGACTCGATTATTTACAGACTGCCGTCATATAGCTGGAATATTGCTGAGTGCGGCGTTAAACAACAAACCAAACCAAAAAAACAGTTATTCCCTTATTACATGGGACCAATGCCACAACCAGTCGCTATATGTCTATGATTGTATATGGTGTCAAACATTTTTCTCATATTTCTCTTGCAGTGTTTCAGACCGTTACACTAGACGAATGAAAGCCTTCAGATTGATACTCTGCGCGACCACAGTTTCCCGATATCACTACCAGTGTCCTATCTACGTAACCATGACAAAGGACACGCGAGGACCTCACAGAGTGCACAACCCCAGATAAATTCAAGTCACATGACATGGATCCCCGCAAGGAGATGAACATGCCATTCCCGCAGGAACAGTTTCAGGCGTTGAGGTCCGGAGGTCATATACCCCAGATACCAGCTCGATGCAAGTTCCCCCAATACTCGCTACCCCAGTTGGACGAAAGACTGCTACAAGCTCCATTCCAGCGTGTGCCACCTTTGTTACCCTCACACAGTGAACGAGGTGACGCTGTATGGAGCTTGCCGCACCTTGATGTAAGGGAGACAATCCAGACAATACGTGAACTTGAAAACGTCACCGATCTTGAACAAGATTCAAAAATAGGGCAGCATCGTAACGGGAATGCTTCATTTTCGAGAAGATGTGAGAAAAAGTTAAGCCAGCAAGGACAACAGCCTGGTCCCTTCATTCGTAACGAACTATTCTCGATGAATCGAACTGAACGTAGATCTAGATCAGGACAAGCGGCACTTCCGGTTCCTGAAATCAACGCCAGCACCTTTTCCCATGCAGCCCTCGTGAAACCCAGTAAAGAGGTAGGTTCGGAAACAGGTAGGAATATATTCAGCGCTTTAACCGATATCAACACAGATCGGTCGGACAGGTCTCTGTTTGAATGTGGGACACGGCACTCCAGGCAATCGCGAGCTGATGTGGAGATGGATCCTATTCATGAAACGTATGCACCTGAGCTTGGACCCAGAGACTCAGCAAACCCTCAATGTAAACCTTATGAAATGCTGAATAGTGATACTCCCAAACTGGGACACAGAAAAAATAAGGTCCAGGACCTGTCGAAAATGAAAAAAATAAAGATAATCTGGGATCTTTTCAGAAATGGAAAGACCACGGGACAAGCATCTTCTGGTAGACATGCTGTTACCGACTTGGTAATAAATGATTCCGATGTTCATGTTGCTAAGCAACGGTCAGCGCCAACATACAGAGATTTATCAGGGCAAAGCACCATTTCCATCAGCACACGCTGCAGTGAACAGACTGAGACACCCCAAGCCGAAGTTATTCGGAAGGAGGTAAGCACTGAGGAACGAAGGACATCACGCCTTTGCCCAAACCAGACCGAGATTGTGAACGCTGCAGCCCAATCTGAGAAAGTTAAGGTACGGAGAGGAACTGCAGAGGCTCGTTCTGATATTGAGAGGAATCCCACTGACGTAATAGCCGTTGCTGGGGAATATGAGTCTCGTGTCGGAAATGAAACTTGGAATATTGAATCTCAGGAATCCCCGAAAAGGAAACGGTTACAGAAAATCAAGCAGTTTTATGATAATGAATTGATTATGAAGAAAACATCGACTAAGAGACATTGCACTGATCTGGAAAGAAATGGTTCCGGCGTTCATGTTGCTAAGCAACGGTCAATATCAACGTTCAGCCGTAATGTCCCCGGACATAACACAGCGAATGTGAGGAAATGTAATGAAAAGATTGCCTCTACTGGTAATGACAATATCAAGAATGGCTTGCGTCAGTCGGCAATAGTTCAAACAGATCAAAAGGATGCTCGTAACAGAGAACATATAGCTTTCATATTCTGTAATGGGGAACGCTATCAAATCGTTAGTGTGGAAGAATTTGAGACTATCCAATGTGGTCAACTGGCATAGTCTGCCGTGATATGAGATGATGTAATAAACACGATTTTAAAATGCTGTATTAAATTTTCAGTTATTTTGTATACGTCCACGATTCATTTTCCGTAATTTGAGCGAATAAGTGCATCATGTCGGGGGGATCCAAGTCGCCTGAGGCACCGCAATCTCATGTGCAGAGTTGCGTCCCTTAGGCACGCGAGAAATTGATGATTGATTGTGCGATTGTGTCCCGGTTCGAACCGATTATGTTTCTAGGTTTGTCAGCACTGTGCCCGTGCGCGAAGGTTTCACCAAAGTGATAAATGTTTGAGACCTGCATCACTTCGGGCTTTCCTCCCACATCAAGCTGACACGCCGTGAATTAACTGGAATACTGTTCAAAGCGATGTTAAACCCAACTCACTCACTCACATATCATTGTAATTGGGACTATATGTATGTATATATGTATGTATGTATGTATGTATGTATGTATGTATGTATGTAAACAATGCCTCCTTTGTCTCTGACCATTCAGTAAGTACCTGAATTTCTAGTTGAATACCATATGGCAATTACGGAAATTCATGTGAAGATCCGGGGTAGAATAGGCCTTCAGAAATCCATGCTTGTCGTAAGGGGCGACTAACGGGATCGGGTGGTCAGGCTCGCTGACTTGGTTGATGCATTTCATCGTATCTTAATTGCGTGGATCGATGCTCATGATGTCAATCGTTGGATTGTCTGGTCCAGACTCCATTATTTACAGACCACCGTCATGCACCTCGAATATTGCCGAGTGCGGCGTTAAACAACAAATAGTCAAACAAAACATTTTTCCCTTAAGGTTGGCTGGTTGGTTTGTTGTTTAACGCCGCACTCAGCAATATTCCAGCTATATGACGGCGGTCTGTAAATAATCGAGTCTGAACCAGACAATCCAGTGATTGACATACATCAACCAAGTCACCGGATGTCGCCTCTTGCGACAAGCATAGTCGCCTTTTACAGCAAGCATGGGTTGCTGAAGACCTATTCCAACCCGGGTCTTCACGGGTCCCATAGGTATGGAAATGACAAAAAAGGGTCATCATCAGGGAGAATGTGGGACTTGAACCTATCACCAGCAGCTTCTGTCATCTAAAGGGAGGCAACTCCGGACAGTTTTAATGCATTGGGCACCAATGCCCTTAAAAATTGTGACGTGGATTATACTGTGAAAGTGCATTCTGTAATGGCCTCTTTCGGTATTCAGTGAGTTTGTGAGTGACAGGAATGTATGGGTTGCTGAAAACCTATTCTAACCAGGATCTTCACGGGTCATGAATTATATGCTTGCCCCTGGTGGGTGCACGTGCCAAATGTACAGAGAACATATTTGTTTCACGTGCCTCACGCAGGTGCGACTCACACTGTGTTCTCAAAGTTTTAAAAAACGGTTATCAGAACAATTGTTTAAACATTTAGATATTGGGTGCTAAGGTTCTTCGAATGTTGGTCATGGTTTATATAGGTTACAGCCCTCGGACCCTGGTGTCTAATCGTTGAAATGGTTCGAGTCTACTCAAATGAAAACAGATAAAGGTTAGGATATTTATTACTCCTGTTCGAATAAGTATCCCTGCAAGGGCGCCGGCCGCCATCATGTCGAAGAGTTTGTATGTTTTTACGCCACTTTTGGCACTTTTACAAGGGACACCAGAATGAGACTCTTACATTGTACCCATGAGAGGAAGAGTGAAAAAGATGGATAATAGCAAGTTATACACTGAGTTGAAGGTTAATGACAGTTACAGCGCCCTCTACGATGTAGGATGGGGAGACAACTCTGGAGAGCAACATTTAACGACGTGTTAGGTACTGGTGAGGTGAGGTGAAATGGGGTTTAACGTCGCGTCCAAGATTATTGCACTTATATAGCGACGTGCATGCACGTGTGTGTGTGTGGCTGCGTGTACTAGTCCGGACTGATGCCGATTTATAGTGCTAGCCCACTGAGATACCATGCCGCAGTTTAACATGAATACCCCACTCAGACACAGTATACTGACTCCGAGCCGACCAGTCCTTGTTTTAGCCCCTTTATGCCGAGCGTCAGACAGGGTAACAACAAGTACCATCTTTTAACGTCTTTTTGATCGAACCCCGGACCTTCCGCTCTCCGGGCGGACGCTCTACCACTAGACCGCGGAGGCGGACGTGTTAGGTACTGACTGAAATCATGAGAAATGAATAAGCACCCGATGCTGTTCTGTTGTCTTGTGTACAGAGTGGCAAGAAGCGTAATGCTTCTAGGGAAACTGAATTGCTGTGTCTGCTGTCTTGTCCCCAGTGCGTCACCTCCCGGTGTCATCGCTGCCACCAGTGATCAAGCGGACATGACAAGAATCTTGCCCCACCACCCACAAAACCCCAATTGTAGGGTGCTGTCTTTGAGGAGGAGAGTGACAACAGTGAAGATGTTTTGGATGAGAAATATTAATGAATTACCTCACCCAATTAAATTAAAATATACTTTTCTGTGATGTTTAGATTACTTAAGACCTTCTTAGTTATACTACAAAATCAACCCCGTCGAAGGTTATAGCTTCCCGTAATTGAATGGTTGGTTGGTTTTTTGTTTAACGCCGCACTCAGCAATATTTCAACTATATGACGGCGGTCTGTAAATAATCGAGTGGGGACTAAACAATCCAGTGGTTAATACCATGAGCATCGATCCACGCAATTGGGATTGATGACATGCATCAACCAAGTCAGCGAGCAAGCCTGACCACCCAATCCCGTTAATCGCCTCTTACAAGCATAGTCGCCTTTTACGATAAGCATGGGTTGCTGAAGACCTATTCTACCCCTGATCTTCACGGGTCGAGTAACTGAATGGAAATGACATCTTTGAAATTGTGAAAGTATGTGTAAGGGATCGACCATTTGATATTTAGGGTAGGGGGCGGGAGCTTTTATCGAACAACATATATTGTCCCCGAAAATGCCTGAAATATAAATTATGCTTCAGAATGTTGAAGAAAAGAAATAGCCTTCCACAAAAATTACATTGTCGCCCCCAACGATATTTATGACATATGGCTCGTCACGCCGAAGACCCGCGTTCGATTCCCGACCTGGGTACAATGTGTGAAGCTCATTTCTGGTGTCCCCCGCCGTGATATTGCTGGAATATTGCTAAAGCGGCGTAAAACCATACTCACTCACTATGACATATGGATGCAATAGGCCTAATCCGTTATCCAGGCAGCTGTAGAAGAAGGATAATATCTCGAGAACGCGTTATTTAAAGTGATTCGAGGTAAATTTAAAGATTTCAGTGACTGTGGTGATGGCCAAATGTTTGCACAAACAAATGTCATAACACTCACGGATATTGTTGTATATTTCACTGCAGGTGTTCGCGCGTGATTCCGTGTATGCGGTGTCAGCCAATCAGAAATCATTTCCGTTGCACGGACTTTCGTGCTGCGTTAAATCAGACGACACCTACGTGAGAGGTTATTGTTGACTGAACGAATGCTTCAAAATATTCCATTTATTTTTAGGACTAACATTTCGTCCAGAAATTCAGAAGCTCAGTTAATCCTTTGGAAAAGTGAACTGCGTGTTTTCCTGGAGTTTTCCACACGGATTTTATAATTTTGTCATTTGGTACAGATGTCATCGACAACAGTTGGTCGACGCCATCATCCTTAATCAGAGAGGTTAGTGTGTATAGTAGTAGTATAGAACGGGTCGCCAGGAACCCCATTTTGGTTGAGGGAGGTTGAGTGAAAATAGGGAAGGTGATTGGCTGATCCAAGTCACGTGATCTGATAGGATGACTCATGCATCAACAGCGCGTCGGGAAAGGGTGGGGAATGAAAGGTGTGTGTTTATAAGACAGAAAAGAATTCGTAAGTAAACAAAAGTAAAGGGTATTCAATAGACCTATGTGTATGGCGTGCTGCCCTGAATACACAAGCAGCCCAGTTTGAATTGAGCGCGCTTGACAACTCACGTGACCACATCGTTTCAAATTGTTTATTGGTCATAATAGTTTCGTTTATTTCAGGCGTTAGTAGAAATTACAATTAGTGTACAACTCACGTAGTCGTTTCAAATTGACCGCGCTCGCGAGAGCGTGCGACCTGGTTTGATGAATACAGGGTGTGTGTTGAAAGTACATCATACCACAATAGAGACGGGTTGTGTCAACTTTATATACGCCGGATAATGTAGGAAAAAAATGTACGTCTAGCTGGATCAAATTCATCTTGTACGGTCTACACGTTGTACACCATGAACGTTAGACAACCTGTATGGAAAAAAACCATAGAAGAAATAGATAAGACTATACAATCAGTAAGCTAGCAGTGTTGTTTAATTACATTTAGCGCGCAAGAACGAGGTAGTCACGTCACCCTGCATTGACTATAACGCTGAAGGCAGCCGAATTTCGAATCACCCGCGCTGCGTACTATTGTGAACCATTTGTATAGAGGGCGTTCACTTATTCAGCCCTGTCCCGACTTGCATAGTTGATGTTTCAATGCTAGCTTTTCCATTTAACGCGATGATAAATAAGCCCTACGGTTTGAGTTTTAACCGTGTAACATGATGTGCACAGTTTTACTTCAGAACGTGCTATTTTGAAAATAGATAGAAAACTGATAAGTACATGTACCAGTGTGACGGCACGAAGCTAGGTTTGTTGGGAAAGTGATGGAAGCAATCTATAGGACATTTTCATGTTTACAATACTCACCCTTAATTCGAAGAGAGAACAGAGTTTATCATGGAAAATTGTTTGACGAGGAAAATGTTTTATTGAAAATATATGTCGAAGTAGGTTTATTCATAGCTAATGTATAGCAGAGAGACTAAGCGACCGACCGCCCATAACAATGTCAACATACCCCGGCCTTACAATTAATGTCAACATACCCGCCTCGCCTGAAGCTTCCCATTCATAAATTGTGTGACCAGTTTCCCGTATTTATATGTTAGGGAAGATGTGTTGTACATTTCTTATTTTAAAAGGGAGTTATTTCACAGAGGATATATATGGGTATTCCCCTCTTTAAACCTTTCTTTCGTTGGTGTCTATTAAACGTATCCGGTATTTAATACATTTGAATGATGTAGGAAAGTATGTGCGTGTAGATGTTGTACCTATATCCGAACACGAATGTATGACACCTTTCAATAGATCAATTACGGTTCTAACCACGACACGCAACATGACTATGAGCGTGGTTAGCAGTTCATATTTATAAACACATCGTAAATGACATATTTCTGATGAATGAACTCGCCCGCACACATGTCTATAGGGTTATGTTCGCCCGAACTGTAAACAGTGACACATTGATAACAGGAAGGGTGTGTGGAATGCACTCGTCCTTGTAAGGGTAAAATACGCGTTTAAACTCACCATTTAAATGATGACATTACTTTTTTAGATGTATTGGTATCAGTGAGTGAATTTAGTTTTACGCCACACTCGGCATTATTCCAGCTCTAGGACGGTGGTCTGTGAATGAACGAGCGTGGACCAGACAATCCAGTGATCAACAGCATGAGCAGCGATCTGTGCAACTAGGAACCGATGGCACGTGTCATCCGAGTCGGCGAGACTGACCAACCGATCCCCGTCAGTCGCCAATAAGCATGGGTTACTAATGGTGGATTCTAAAGCCAGGACCTTCACGGGTGTAGTATGACGAAGACTATATACTAATATGATCGAAAACTGAGAAAAAACAAACAATTCATTCGTATCATTTATTGATTCGAGTCAATCGGTTCCATACAAAGCCGTGATATACGAATGGACAATAGTATTCACTCTGGAACATTATTTAGTCACTCATATACACATGCTGCTGCTGCTCGAAGGCCCTATTGTATATCGCTTAGTCTCTCTGCTATACATTAGCTCGTTCTTGCGCGCTAAATGTTAACTGCTAGCTTGCTGATTGCGTAGTCTTATCTATTTTGTCTATATTTTTTTTTCTATACAGGTTGTCTAACGTTCATGGTGTACAACGTGTAGACCGTATAAGATGAATTTGATCCAGCTAGACGTACATTCTTTTCCCCACCTACATTACCCGGCGTATATCATGTTGACACAACCCGTCTCTATTGTGGTACTTGTACTTTCAACACACACCCTGCATTCATCAAACCAGATCGCACGCTCTCGCGAGCGCGGTCAATTTGAAACGACTACGTGAGTTGTACACTAATTGTAATTTCTACTAACGCCTGAAATAAACGAAACCATTATGACCAATAAACAATTTGAAACGACGTGGTCACGTGAGTTGTCAAGCGCGCTCAATTCAAACTGGGCTGCTTGTCTATTCACTTGCGCTCGCTCCGATAGGCTGGGGGACGCTTTCAGTCTGGTGGTCTACCATGGTCTACCAAAAGGAGCGTCTGCGCCCTCACTATATACTACTGATAGTAATGTTTTTATTCATAAGTTTCTATTGTGATAAGTCCATTTCTACGAAAGACCATTAGGACCATATTGGTATTTTGTTTTTTTCTCTTTGAAAAGTTGTAATTACGAGAATAATGTCGTAATTACGACTTTTCAAAACTCGTAGTTACGAGAATAAAGTCGTAATTACGACTTTTAAAAGAGAAAAAACAAAATACCAATATGGTCCTAAAGTGCTTTCGTACATTTCTTTCTTAAAGTATTTGTGCGAATTCATGGATACGTGTTTTAATGCATGTTCTCAAAAGAGAAATTGAATTACGTTTGTTTCATTATTTGGTATGTTGAGCATATAATCAACAAAGCTAAATTAAATACTAGTACTCGTTTCTAGTATTGAGTGACCGCCTCAATGGTCAAGTGGTAGAGCGGAAGGTTGCGTGTTCGATCCCTGGCCCCCTTTCACTACGACCACGAATATCCCGAATCACCCCGAATCGGAAACTTTCGAAATTCGTGATGATTCGGTCAATAATGGAAACTTTCGTGGCTAATCGGGTTGAAAAATATGAAGAATGCCAGGAATGGGTTAAGAAACATGTACGAATTTCAAGCTTCATGTACGGATCATGCACGAATTGTAAGAATCACCTACGACTAAGTTACGAATATTTTTCTTACTTAATTCTAACATGATTCGTAGTTGACTCGGGACATTCGTGGCTGTTTCGTGATGTTTTCGGGTTGAGGACAAGAAATTTTGGGAGCCACGAATCGCTAAGAATAGCCAAGAATACAAAAGAATCGATTACGAAGCTGTTACGGAACATAAGAATTAATTATGAATGGTGAGGTGAGGTGAAATTGGGTTTAACGTCGCGTCCAAGATTATTGCACTTATATAGCGACGTGCATGCACGTGTATGTGTGTGTGTGGCTGCTTGTACTAGTCCGGACTGATGCCGATTTATAGTGCTAGCTCACTGAGATACCATGCCGCAGTTTAACATGAATACCTCACTCAGACACAGTATACTGACTCCGAGCCGACCAGTCCTTGTTTTAGCCCCTTAATGCCGAGCGCCAGACAGGGTAACAACAAGTACAATCTTTTAACGTCTTTTTGTATGACGCGGCCCGGGATCGAACCCTGGACCTTCCGCTCTCCGGGCGGACGCTCTACCACAAGACCACGGAGGCGGTCAATTATGAATGGATTACGATACAGCCACGATTTGAAATTCGGGGACCCTTCCACGAAAGTTTTTGACAAACAAAAACTGTCTCGCCGATTCGACGAACTCCCGCGAACTGTACGAATGTTTGGGAATCAAATAAGATTCATTTAAGAACTTCAAGAAATGATTGAGATTTATTTACGAACGTGAAAAAATTCCTATTCGGGGTGATTCGGGATATCCGTGGTCCTAGTGAAATGGGGGCATTATCTAAAGATGTTAAAAATGGTACTTGTAGTAACCCTGTCTGACGCTCGGCATTAAGGGGCTAAAACAAGGACTGGTCGGCTCGGAGTCAGTATACTGTGTCTGAGTGGGGTATTCAAAACTGCGGCGTGGTATCTCAGTTGGCTAGCACTATAAATCGGCATCAGTCTGGACTAGTACAAGCAGCTACACACATACGTGCATGCACGTCGCTTTCACCTCACCTTACCTTCTAGTATCGTGTGAGTACGCCGATCCTATCAATATTAATTCAAGCCATATGACGCCTTGGGGACAGTAATGGCTTACACCCGTGAAGGCCCGGGTTATAGTTCGTCTTCAGCAACCCATGCTTGTCGTAAGAGGCGACTGACGGGATCGGATAGTCGGGTTTACTGACTTGGTTGATGCGTGTCATCGTATTCCGATTGCATAGATCGAATCTCATGACACCAATAACTGGATCGTCTGATCCGAACTGGATTATGTTCAAACCGCTGTCATAAAGCTGGAATATTGCTGAGTGCAGTGTTAAACAACAAAGAAAGAAAGTGATGGCTTCCCAAGAGAATTGCAACCAAGAAGAGAATTTTTACCACAACCACTTTTACCACTGGTCTACTCACAACCACAACATTGAGGAAGAAAGTATATGCTGTATCCCCAGTTACCGTATTTTGATTTGTTTGTTGTTATCGCACTCATCAATATTCCAGCTTTATGACGGCGGTCTGTAAATAATCGAGTATGGCCCAGACAATCCAGTTATTGACATCATGAGCATCGATCCACCAAATTGGGTATGACATGCATCAACCAAGTCAGCGAGCCTGACCACCCGATCCGTTAGTCGCCTCTTACGACAAGCATGGTCGCCTACCACGGCAAGCATGGGTTGCTGAAGACCTATTGTGACCCGGATCTTCACGGGTCCAATTCATCATGCTAACTAGGTCGCAATACGCACGGCGTCGAAAGGGTGACAATCTTCTTCGGGGGAAAGGGGCGGTCGGGTAGCCTAGTGGTTAAAGCGTTAGCTAGTCACGCCGAAGACCCGGGTTCGATTCCCGACATGGGTACAATGTGTGAAGCCCATTTCTGGTGTCCCCCGCCGTGATATTGCTGGAATATTGCTAAAAGCGGCGTAAAACCTCACTCACTCACTCACTCACTCTTCGGGGGAAAGTAGGTCAGGTTATGTTGCCTCGTGTAAGTTTCTTTACAGTTCCAGATTTGAACGAAAATTGAAGTCAGTACAATGTATGAACTTTATACGAACTCCAAGGCTTCTGAATATCGAGCCATTACCACTGCTGCTCTTGTCCTTGATAAGGACACGTGTTCTTAGAAAATATTTAAATATTACATAAGCCCCGTGAGAACGTCCTGTTAAATCAAAACAAGTTGCAGGTCGTGAGAGGCTACTAAAACCGAGCGGTCAGGCTCAGTGACTTGGTTGATTATGTATCAGTGTACCCCGACTGCGGGAAGGTTGTTCATAATATCAATCACTGGATAGTCTGGTTGATCATTTACAGGTCGCCGTCATGTAGCTGGAATACTGCTGAATGCGAACACGTGTCCATCTTAATTGTCTTCGCCATCTGTGTCAACATTACGTTAATGGAAAAGGTAAATATGTATACTCGCCCAAAATTTAGACCTTTGTTTTCTTTGTCTATCGCCTCAAGGTCCCACATCGAAAAATGTATCTTTTATTTACCTATCATATACTACTAAAAAAAAGGTTAAGGATCACCCGGTTCTGTCATGGTATGAGTGAGTGAGTGAGTTGGGTTTAATGCCGCTTTTTGTCAAAGTCAAGTCAAAGTCATGATATGAACAAACGTAAATCAAAGTATGGGTTTGTCCACAACATATTTTCAGTAGTACTCTTTATGTTATGATGCCGATTCTTTAGAAAGAGGGGTTTAAGCATTGATTAATGTTGCAAGATTAATTTATGCGAGATTAATGTTTTGCCAGAAACTGAAGGGAATACTAACTTGCACGGATATTTTTTTTTTACTACTCTTTATGAATTCATGAAATGGAGGAAACTTTCCTGAAAAAAATAAAAGATATAATTATGTTGAGCTTACCTGGACAAATCAAACTGATCTTGTGGGTTTAACATGGCATCACAGATTATTGCACTCATGGTGTGTGTGTGTGGCTGCTTCTGTTAGTCCGGACTTATGCCTATTTTATAGTGCTAGCCCACTGAGATACCATGCCGGAGTTTAACATGAATACTCCACTCAGACACAGTATACATACTTCGACCAGTCCTTGTTTTAGCCCTTTAATGCCGAGTGCCAGTCAGGGTAACAACAAGTACCATATTTTAACGTCTTTTGGTATGACGCAGCCGGGGATTGTACCCAGGACCTTCCGCTCTCCGGGCGAACGCTCTACCGCTAGACCACGGAGGCGGTCTGTCCTCCAATGTTGTCACCTCAATTTCTTCAGTCTGGTGTTTAACATGGCCATCCCTGCATGGAATGTCACTACTCTGCCTTACCATTTGAAAATGCAGTGTAATGTGGTTTATATGTAGTTTGTAAACTAATATATATTTTAATACTATTATGTTATCATATTGGTGTTTTCGTATTGGCAATGTTATAGGTCCCAGAAGAGTCATATTGGCTGAGGCAGGCTGTATTGTTTTATTTATAACCCTGAAATGCATCACATTTGTTTGAAAGTTTACCACAATAATGAGAGGGAGTAGTGACATGATGGTGCATTACAAGTTCCGACCTGAATAACCTACTGCACTCATTTACTGTGGAAAGACATTGTTTATCA
This sequence comes from Haliotis rufescens, assembly GCF_023055435.1. Lineage (NCBI taxonomy): Eukaryota > Metazoa > Mollusca > Gastropoda > Lepetellida > Haliotidae > Haliotis > Haliotis rufescens. The sequence goes on from NW_025963868.1 coordinate 24,019,887, forward strand.
AATTCAGTATGTAAGGGAGGTAATCCCACAGTAGTCAAAAACATGGTTTGAGAGTATAACAGGAAATGAATTGTAACCTATACTCTTCATATTATTTCAAACATGCCCCTGTGTTTATTAAATATTTCGGGGAAATTATCTTATTGTAAATATAATTTGACGAAGAAAGAGTTTTAAAGCTTTCTTGTATATATTTGGATACTAACCTAGATTTGACCAGGGAGACTACTGTATTCGACGTAATAAGCACCCAGGGCTGGAATTATGAAGTTACATTTGGCTGGACTAACTAGTCTATGCATAGTCAAATCAAAATGGTGGTTGAAGCGAAGCATGTCATCGATTCCAATTGTGTGGATCGATGCTCATTATATCAATCACTGGATAGTCTTGTCCAGACTCGATTATTTACAGACCGCCATCATATAGCTGGAATATTGCTGAGTGTGGCGTAAAATAACAAACTAAACCAAACCAAAACCAATCAAAATAGCTTAATAAAATCGACATCTGATTCATAAATTGCCATGCAGATATTGATCGATTGCAGGATTTCCAAACATGTGTACTGAAAACTTAGAACCAAGATGATTTGATGCACTTTGTGAAGTAAGAACCGTCATATTTTACAACATAGATCTTGATTATCGGTCAGATCATCTGCACTGGGGTACACCATTTAATTTGAACCAAATGCAAGTGATATGAGAGGTGGAATCTGATTGGTCAATATAAGGGACAAAGAAGGGACATAACTCGCCCCAGCCCTACTACCAACTGTTATTTTCAAGGCTTTTTCAGTTGGGTTATAGCCTAAGTCTATCATGAATTCTTCAGGGTGTTTGGCACACAAATCTATCACTGTGATAAACCTCATATAAACATCTTTGGTACATATTTTTGTGTGCTTTAATACTTTGATTAACAAGTATATGTCATTTTGTACAAATTCAAGGCTTTTCACAATATTTTGGTGATTTTCAAGGCTTTTCAAGTTTGACACTAAAAATCAAGGCAAAAGAAGGACCTTAACAATGGAGGCTTTTTTAAGCCTCCAGGAACCCAGATAAAGCATGGCAGACAGATGAATAGGAATCAGTCCATTCAGAACTACACAATTTGGAGTTACTGAAAACAAAAACAGATTTATGTAACAATATTTACTGTAACCATGTAACATAATTTAATTTACATCATTCGGATTGCAAAGACAATCAAGTTAGTACTTGACAGAAATTATATGCAGCGTACAAGACATGACGGCATGGCTTCTATTCATATACAAACAAAGAACTTATCCAAACCAACCTATGTTTCTGAATGAAAGGACACGATTAGACCCATCCGCCAAAGTTTCAGGTAACCATGGTCCAATTGGCAACCTGAAATTATATGTCAAACACTGTTACCACCCTACTTTGTCTTCCCATCATGCACTTCAAATGGCCATCATGCCTCTGCCCCTCTTCCTGTCCGCCCCGGCTCGCCTGTTGTGATTCCCGCGGGCAGCTTTGTTCTTTTCCTTGAATTTTCGGTTTCTGACAACATCATTTTCTTGACCTTGACCCTTCGGCTTCCCAACTACATTGTGTTGCTGTCTGATACGACCTCCACGACCTCTCGCTGAATGCCACTGCCGTTTCTGTTCTGCAATCTCGCGAAGTTTGGCCGGGTCTTGAACAAAATCATCCCGGGCTGGTTTCTCATCATCCGATCCCTAATGAGATAATGATATTACAATCAGCATCAGTACCTAATTGAAGGGGTATAAATTCATTATCATATGTTCTGGTAGTCTACAGAATTGCTGTCTATTGAATGGTTTGTTTATTTGTTTGTTGTTTAACGCCACACTTAGCAATATTCCAGCTATATGATGGCGGTCTGTAAATAATCGAGTCGGGGCTAGACAATCCAATGATTGATGTCATGACCATCTATCCATGCAATTGGGATACGATGACATACATCAACCAAGTCAGCGAGTCTGACCGGCTGATCCCGTTAGTCTCCTCTTACGACAAGCATAGTCGCCTTTTACAGCAAGCATGGGTTGATGAAGACCTATTCTACCCCGGATCTTCACGGGTGTTTATCTTTGGGTAAAAGTGGTAGTTAAAGCTGAAATGTCACTTGTGCTTACTGAATTGTACATGTCTCAGACCAGAAGACTCAGGTTAATTTCAGACCCTACATTGTTTACCTCTCTTGGAACGAGTGAGTGAGTTAGTTTCAATGCCACTTTGATCAGTATTCCAGTTATATCACGATGTTGTGACGATAAACATTATGTTTTTAGGTTTGCAGGATATATTGAGTATTTGATGCCCTGAAATATACATTTGAACCTCCAGCTAACATCAGTTCCAAATGAAATTTTCAGGTATCAAATACTGAATAAAACCTGCAAATTTAAAAACACAATGTGTATCTCCCATTTCAAACCCACGATCATCACATTCTGGCACAACCGAAAGTTTTTTTTGTTTTGTTTTGTCTTCTGTTTAACGCTGCACTCAGAAATATCTGAAGACCAGACAATCCAGTGATTGACATGAGCATCGATAAATCCAACTGGGATACAATGACAGTCACCTGATCCCATTAGTCGCCTTTTACGGCTAGCATGGGTTACTAGACCTGTTCTACCTCAGATCTTCACAGGTCCATGACCATAAGTACAAGACTTAGACGATTGGTTGACAAGTGAGGAATCCAGCTGTGATCTGCGGAATCCTTGGTACAATATCCTACCTCGGATTCAACCGCTTGACGTTTTGTTTCTCTGCCTGTCTGCAAGGCCCGCGGAACAACAAATGGTCTGAAAGAGGAGAAAATATGATTGACTTTACAGCTTATGATGATCTTCAAATTCACCCTAACATATAGTTGTGAAAGTTTTGACATAATCTATGAGGTTCTTCCAGAAAGAAAATACTGCATACCTCTTATCAACACATCCGACCTTTTGGACCAATACCATACCTTTTATCAACACACCGACCTTGTGGACCAATACCATCACATGATCTTATTGTGAACACACAATGCCATTTAGAAAGTGGTCAAATGTAAGAAATGTCATATTTGGAATAACTCTTTCTTAGCACAGTACAAATTCTAGTACCATCCGGGATTGGAACACACACTCTCAGAGTGAGGCACCTCATCACCAGCACACAAAGTCAGCGATCTAACCCCCACCTTCTACATGGTCCAACGGTAGTCGAGTACTGTATTCCAGTATTTTACTCATCCAGGATTATATTTATGCAGGGAGGCCATTTCCCAGGTTGATTGTATACAACTGTTTATTTGGTTACATACTAGTTTGCACAACAACAACAACAACAATAAAAAAAGAACCACCTGCCCCCACTATATTTTCAAAAGCCATTGCCTGAGAACCAGTTCTTTTATTTTCTTAATTTAAGCCTAACATGGGTGAAATTCTTTTTTTCATTAAATCTTATAGGAGCATTACAGTTTTTGCATATTGATGATTGGCTAGTCCATTTCAACTGTTCCATTGTCTGGAAAGAAGTCACACATCATTGTGATGATGTCATCCATTGTTCATGACATCACAAAGAACTTTATGTGACATTGTTCCAACAGTACATTAACTGAGCATATATCTCCACTTGAGACCAGGAAACCCACATATTTCTACCTTTTCTCAGAAAAAGACTAAGGTAATATAACAGGCAATCACCTTCTGGCTGTGAGCTCCTCAGCAGAGTCCTCATCCTGGGCACCGATGTTGTTCGTGTCATACGTGTCGTCATATTCGTCATCGTACTCGTAGTCCGGTAGGTTGTCATACATGCTGGCCTGGTCGCGTGACCCGTAGGCATCGTACGTTGCCTTCAGCTGCTTCACAGTAGACTTGTCATCAAGGGAGATGTCATCACCTCTTTGAAACAAACATCAGCAGTACAGTGAGTGAGTGAGTTGGGTTAAACACTGCTTTGAACAGCATTCCATGGCATATCAGGTTCAGGATTTGCGGCACGTAAGACAACTGGGCCTCCCGTGCCCCCAAATGGTAGCAGATCACAATACACCAATTGATAAGAGAACAATGAAACAGCAATAACGGATTGTCATTACTTTTCTTAAGTTATCAAATGTGTAGGTTCTAGACCACTCCCTGTCAAATATCATTTTCAGACAGCCTCCACCCATCTCTTTCCCTGATATATCCAATCCCCAGACTGGCTCAACCCACCTCTTTCCCTGATGTCTACAAACCCTAGACAGGCTCCACCCACCTCTTTCCCTGATGTCTACAAACCCTAGACAGGCTCCACCCACCTCTTTCCCTGATGTCTACAAACCCTAGACAGGCTCCACCCACCTCTTTCCCTGATGTCTACAAACCCTAGACAGGCTCCACCCACCTCTTTCCCTGATGTCTACAAACCCTAGACAGGCTCCACCAACCTCTTTCCCTGATGTCTACAAACCCTAGACAGGCTCCACCCACCTCTTTCCCTGATGTCTACAAACCCTAGACAGGCTCCACCCACCTCTTTCCCTGATGACTACAAACCCTAGACAGGCTCCACCCACCTCTTTCCCTGATGTCTACAAACCCTAGACAGGCTCCACCCTTCTCTTTCCCTGATGACTACAAACCCTAGACAGGCTCCACCCACCTCTTTCCCTGATGTCTACAAACCCTAGACAGGCTCCACCCACCTCTTTCCCTGATGTCTACAAACCCTAGACAGGCTCCACCCACCTCTTTCCCTGATGTCTACAAACCCTAGACAGGCTCCACCCACCTCTTTCCCTGATGACTACAAACCCTAGACAGGCTCCACCCACCTCTTTCCCTGATGTCTACAAACCCTAGACAGGCTCCACCCACCTCTTTCCCTGATGACTACAAACCCTAGACAGGCTCCACCCACCTCTTTCCCTGATGACTACAAACCCTAGACAGGCTCCACCCACCTCTTTCCCTGATGTCTACAAACCCTAGACAGGCTCCACCCACCTCTTTCCCTGATGACTACAAACCCTAGACAGGCTCCACCCACCTCTTTCCCTGATGTCTACAAACCCTAGACAGGCTCCACCCACCTCTTTCCCTGATGACTACAAACCCTAGACAGGCTCCACCCACCTCTTTCCCTGATGTCTACAAACCCTAGACAGGCTCCACTACTTCTTTCCCTGATGACTACTAACCCTAGACAGGCTCCACCCACCTCTTTCCCTGATGTCTACTAACCCTAGACAGGCTCCACCCACTTCTTTCCCTGATGTCTACTAACCCTAGACAGGCTCCACCCACTTCTTTCCCTGATGACTACAAACCCTAGACAGGCTCAACCCACTTCTTTCCCTGATGTCTACAAACCCTAGACAGGCTCCACCCACCTCTTTCCCTGATGACTACAAACCCTAGACAGGCTCCACCAACCTCTTTCCCTGATGACTACAAACCCTAGACAGGCTCCACCCACCTCTTTCCCTGATGACTACAAACCCTAGACAGGCTCCACCCACCTCTTTCCCTGATGTCTACAAACCCTAGACAGGCTCCACCCACTTCTTTCCCTGATGTCTACAAACCCTAGACAGGCTCCACTCACCTCTTGCCCTTATGTATCCTGCTCATGTCCACATTATCTTTGCGGAAGACATCAAACTGGTCATTGTCGAAAATATTAGCTCTCTGGTCGACCAGGCTGGATGGTATCTCCTCAAAGCTTTCCCTGACAACAGAATAATGGTCATTTGTGTTTATAGGAGACAAACATTAAGCAGGGTGTTACCTTGTTTACAAGATGCAAATTATAGCTCTGTAGCTCTGTAGCTCTGAAGCAATAATTTTATGACCTGTCAACCTTATGTTGGTACAAATATCCATGGTGAGCTATAGAAACATATGTGCAAAAAATTCTGGGGAAAAAGAAAGAAAAGTGTTTGTGTTAAAACAGTGACGCCTTCAACTAGCTTGGATCTTCTTAGGGACAAACCACTTGATATTCTGGGGGTGGGGTGGGTCTGGGAATTTCGAGATTAGATATTTTTTCAGCTACAGCTACAAAACCAGTTACCTCCATTTCAGAATGTCGAGATCTGACTGGTCCACGTGATCTTGATAAAATACGATATATCCCGCCTTGGAGAGAAATAAATTTATCAGAGGGAGAATAAATCCCTTATAGCCCGTCACAAGCAAGACAGTCTGCACATGGATTTCTGAGAGGTAGAATAAATTCCTTATACCCTGCAGAGCATTGTGACATCATTGGTTACTATGATGTCGCAATCAAATGACATCACTAATCTCTCTGCCACTGAAGCTGATTAGCTGCACTTCTTACACTTCAGACATTGGTTATTTCATTTCAGTATCTCCAGACCCCTTCGTGGTCTAGTGGTAGAGCGACCGCCCGGAGAGCGGAAGGTCCGGGGTTCGATCCCTGGCCCCGTCATACCAAAAGACATTAAAAGATGGTACTTGTTGTTACCCTGTCTGGCGCTAAGCATTAAGGGGCTAAAACAAGGACTGGTCGGCTCGGAGTCAGTATACTGTGTCTGAGTGGGGTATTCATGTTAAACTGTGGCATGGTATCTCAGTGAGCTAGCACTATAAATCGGCATCAGTCCGGACTAGTACAAGCAGCCACACAAACACACACACGTACATACACGTCGCTATATAAGTGCAATAATCTTGGACGCGACGTTAAACCCCATTTCACCTCACCTCACCTCAGTGTCTCCAAGGAGGTATCACTTGATCTCCCAAAACGACATCTCCTGTAGAAGCCAGTTTAGGATGATAAATTCTTATCATTAATGAATAACAACATTAGAAGTGAGTTGTGTTCTTTTCACTACCTTTCCATGAACCTGTCAATGTCGTTGAGAGATGGCGGGAGTTTGTCTGTCAGCACAGCGTTGATGGCCTGTTCCAAGTTGTAGCCGAACTCCTCCAGCAGCACCTGAACATAGAGTGAGTGAGTGAGTTTGGTTTAACACTGATTTGAACTGTATTTCATTTAAACCATGGCATATTAGTTCAAGTAAGGTGAAATAGGGTTTTAACTTGGCATACAAGATTATTTCACTTATATGATGATATGCATTTATGTGTGTGTTTGAGTGAGTGAGTGAGTGAGTGAGTGAGTGAGTTCGGTTTAACATCACTTTGAACAGTATTTCAGTAATATCACTGTGTGTCCGCTTAATGTGGGAGGAAAGCCCGAAGTGATGCAGATCTCAAATGTTTATCACTTTGGTGAAACCCACAAGCAAACCTAGAAACATAATTATGGCAAACCGTGTGCTTGCATGCGTGCATGTGAGCAGGCATGGGTCTCCTAGTCCTAGTTCATACTTTTTATCAGAGACACAGAGATGAGAATGGACATTTTCCTTTTCAGCTGAAACTTAGCTGGAGCGTGGTCCATAAATTGGGGGTGTTCAGTGGGGAAGCCATCAGGTTTTAACAAATTTGCGATCACCAAAATTTTGCGAAAATCTGTGGATCCATGGAAGATTCTCATTCCTGGAGATACCATGCGTCAGTTTAACATGAATACCCCACTCAGACACAGTATGCTGACTCCGAGCCCACCAGTCCTTGTTTTAGCCCTTTTATGCGGAGTACCAGGCAGGGTAATAAAAAAATACCATCTTTTAATGTCATTTGGTATGACGCAGTGGGAATTAAATCACCAACCTTCCCCTGTCCAGGCAGAGTGAGTGAGTGAGTGGGGTTTAATGCCGCTTTTAACAGTATTCCAGTTATATCGCGGCGTGTCAGCTTAATGTGGGAGGAAAGCCTGAAGTGATGTAGGTCTCAGACATTTACCACTTCGGTGAAACCCACGAGCACGGGTATGGTGCTGACACATCTAGAAACAATCAGGGCGAACGGGGATTCGAACCCACAATCACAGGTTTCTGGCATGCCCAAGGGATGCAACTCTGCACAGCGAACCACGGCGCCTTAGACGACTGAGCCACCCGTGCCCCCTGTCCAGGCAGATGCTCTATCCACTAGCCACAGTAGTAACCGTCTCCGTGGTCCATTGGATAGATATTTACATGTATCACTTTAGTTAAATCCATGAGCATGGGTATGAAACTGACAGACTGAGGATCATAAACTTGAACCTATGACCAGCAATTCCTGTCATGACTAAGGGACATAACTCCATACAGTGTAATGGGTTTTATCATCGCGTCCAAGATTATTGCAAATATATAGCGACGTGCATGCATGTGTGTGTGTGTGGCTGCTTGTACAGGTCCGGACTGATGCCGATTTATAGTGCTAGCTCACTGAGATACCATGCCGCAGTTTAACATGAATACCCCACTCAGACACAGTATACTGACACCGAGCTAACCAGTCCTTGTTTTAGCCCCTTAATGCCGAGCGCCAGACAGGGTAACAACAAGTACCATCATTTAACGTCTATTGGTATGACGCGGCCGGGGATCGAACCCTGGACCTTCCGCTCTCCGGGCGGACGCTCTACCACTTGACCACAGAGGCGGTCTAATCTGTCAAGCCATGAAGAAGCAGGTGGTCCTTAACTATTTTGGCGTAGCATAAATACAATCCTCAAAAAGTATTTTTACCTTTGTAGCAGAATGGTCAGGGGCGTTATCACATACAAAACATATTTACATACAGTTTTAAGCTCGGTAGAGTGAAAGTATGGTTTTACCCATAGTTTTACCAATATTCCAGCAATATCACTGCAAGGGGGACACCATATGCTAGGAAGACATACAGATATAGTAAACACACCTGAGGGCCCACTTGCATAAAGCTACCTTAGCACTACAACTTTCGTAAGTCAATGCTAAAGTATGGGAGTTACGATCATCGTAAGATCGCTTAGTGCAAGTGGACAGACAGTCCACAGTGACTATGGTGACTTGTTTTGTTGATTGTAAGCATTTCCTACCTCGATAAAGCCGTCCCCAAGTTCAGGCAACAGATCCTTCACAGATGAGACGAGAGAGTCTATCTCAACGATGGACGGACGTGGTGCACAAGCTCCATGAAGGTCCTGGAACAAATACATAGAGGTTATCAGGCTTATACTGAGCAAGCCTCCATGAAGGTCCTGCAACAAATACATAGAGGTTATCAGGCTTATACTGAGCAAGCCTCCATGAAGGTCCTGCAACAAATACATAGAGGTTATCAGGCTTATACTGAGCAAGCCTCCATGAAGGTCCTGCAACAAATACATAGAGGTTATCAGGCTTATACTGAGCAAGCCTCCATGAAGGTCCTGCAACAAATACATAGAGGTTATCAGGCTTATACTGAGCAAGCCTCCATGAAGGTCCTGCAACAAATACATAGAGGTTATCAGGCTTATACTGAGCAAGCCTCCATGAAGGTCCTGCAACAAATACATAGAGGCTATCAGGCTTATACTGAGCAAGCCTCCATGAAGGTCCTGCAACAAATACATAGAGGCTATCAGGCTTATACTGAGCAAGCCTCCATGAAGGTCCTGCAACAAATACATAGAGGCTATCAGGCTTATACTGAGCAAGCCTCCATGAAGGTCCTGCAACAAATACATAGAGGTTATCAGGCTTATACTGAGCAAGCCTCCATGAAGGTCCTGCAACAAATACATAGAGGCTATCAGGCTTATACTGAGCAAGCCTCCATGAAGGTCCTGCAACAAATACATAGAGGTTATCAGGCTTATACTGAGCAAGCCTCCATGAAGGTCCTGCAACAAATACATAGAGGTTATCAGGCTTATACTGAGCAAGCCTCCATGAAGGTCCTGCAACAAATACAAAGAGGTTATCAGGCTTATACTGAGCAAGCCTCCATGAAGGTCCTGCAACAAATACATAGAGGCTATCAGGCTTATACTGAGCAAGCCTCCATGAAGGTCCTGCAACAAATACATAGAGGCTATCAGGCTTATACTGAGCAAGCCTCCATGAAGGTCCTGCAACAAAAACATAGAGGTTATCAGGCTTATACTGAGCAAGCCTCCATGAAGGTCCTGCAACAAATACATAGAGGCTATCAGGCTTATACTGAGCAAGCCTCCATGAAGGTCCTGCAACAAATACATAGAGGTTATCCAATCTCATTTAAATCAGACCTTAGTTCTCGCTACCGCTAAACAAAGATCTGAAGACATCCCATTAGGGGTCATGTCAGACCGACCTTTCATCCGACCAATCAGAGCGTTGCTTACCAGATCATGAAAGTGACAGTCGGAATGTGATTTCTAATCATACAACCTCGAAAACTTTAACATGGGGTATACCGAACAATAGTTACGTGTTTAAGGGCTGATTCCTTACAATCTAGACCATCTATTAGCCATTCCAGAATGGGTTTTTTTCAGGTTTTAAATTTTTAATCAGAATTTGCCAAATTATGTTTCGAAGCGAAGTCTCCAATTTGAAATTAGTGCCGTAAAGCACGAGAAAGCTGCCTTTTGATTGGTCATTCCATTTGTCGGTCAAAGTTCTCGCAAGGTCGGTCTGACGTGAGCCGTAATGGGACGTCCTCAGATCTTTGTTCAGCGGTAGCGAGAACTAGGATCTGATTTTAATGAGATTGAGAGGTTATCAGGCTTATATTGAGCAAGCCTCCATACACTTGATGCATGCGCAAAGCGCTAACATTATTACTCCAGTAAATGTTTGTTTGTTTGTTGTTTAACGCAGCACTCAGCAATATTCCAGCCACATGACAGCAGTCTGTAAATAATCAAGTCTGGACTAGACAATCCAGTGATTGACATCACGAGCACCAACTTACACAATTGGGATATGATGATATGCATCAACCATGACAGTGAGCCTGACTATCTGATCCCATCAGTCGCCTCTTACGGATCAGTGTGCACTCAGTTTTCATTCTCAGCTCCCTGGGGAGTATACAACCCAGGATGCCCATGAGGGGCCAGAAGGTTGAGAGTCATATTACCATCTCACCCAACCTGGTAGCCATTTACACTGCTGGGTGAACACGGGCATATTACAAAGTCACATGTGCTACATGTGCCTCAGTGCGGGGCAGGACCAAAGTCTCATGACCGTTCACATTTATTTGTAAACACTCACTCATTTATAACATGATGACTAAACAAACTGATCACATCCATACAAATTTTGAACCACCACATACAGTAAACTATTTCCGTATATTCTTGAGTATAGTGCACACTTTTTTCCCAATAAACACAGCTATGTAGAAGGGGGTGCGCATTATACATGCCATAATGAGTTTTGATGTTGAAATATATCATTCCTGATTAAAAAAATAGTTCCAGATACAATTTTTCCTGATCCTTGCATTAAATCCTATAAAGTTATAATATTGGGAAAGTTTTAACCGAATCACCGGTAGATTCCAAGAAAATGTGTGTGCAGCTGATTGCTGTTTCTGGCTTAGTTTACGAGAAAATACACACGGTAATCGTAATTTCTGCATGTAAAACAATGCCTAGCAGAATAGAAAATACAATTTAAACAGCAAACAACATGTCTGGTAAAATTTTTAATCTCAAATTTCAAATTTGTACTGACCAAGTTACTTATCACACATACGTTAACCTGAATTCGCTGAAGGGGTATGGTGTAATTTTCTTCTGCATATTATATTAAAAAAAAACATTTTACCAAAATACTGAATCCCCAAGAGGGGGATGCACATTATACTCAGGTGTGCACTATACTCAAGAAATTATGGTAGGTCGTTTTAAGCATATTTACAGCATATATACCAGTACAGCAAATGGCCGGGACCAAAAAACAGTTTGTTATATCCATCAGGTCATTAAAAGCATGTTGGTTATAAACATAATTTACTACTTACATAATCCTCTGTCTGATAGACGTCTCCACCATAACCCTGGCTGGAGTAGTCGTCCAGTGCCTCTCCATCAGCCTCACCAATAGCTTCACCCCCCATCGCACCAGCCCCTCCCCCCATCGCACCTGCCCCACCCCCGATGGCCCCAGCCCCGCCCATGGCTCCCTCCTCTAGTGGCCCCGGAGAGCCATCCGGACTGGTCCTCCCCCCGGCAGACATCGCCCCCTTCGGCTTCTTCCTCTTCCCAAACGTAGCGTATGCGCTGTTGATGGCATCATGGATGTATTGCACCTGGGTCTCGTCACTGAACTCGTTAAAGATTTTATACTTCAAAACTATGGATGGAAGAAATGCATAGTGTGAGATTAAAAATTAAAATTTTTTAATATCATTGCTCTGTGCTGTAGCGCCCATGTTTACAATCAGATCAGAATTCAGTGAGCGAGCATTAGAAAATACATAGCTTATCTTTGCAAACAGTTAATGTTATTCCCGAAAAAGTTCTAACACTAACAGGTTAACAGATCTAGTCAAGTTGTTAGCACCACGCCTACCTTTTTGTGATAAAATGTGACCAGCTGACTTGAATGTTTTTTCACAAGACAGCAAGTGGCCAATCAGATTTTAATGACGAGCATGACTGCCTCCGTGGTCTAGTGGTAGAGCGTCCTATCAAAAGACGCTAAAAGATGGTATTTGTTGCTACCCTGTCTGGCGCTAAGCATTAAGGGGCTAAAACAAGGACTGGTCGGCTCGGAGACAGTATACTATGTCCGAGTGGGGTATTCATGTTAAACTGCGGCATGGTATCTCAGTGAGCTAGTGCTATAAAATCAGTGATAGTCCAGACTAGGACAAGCAGCCAAGCACCCACACATGCATGCACGTCACTATATAAATGCAATAATCTTGGACGCAATGTTAAATCCCATTTCACCTCCCCTTGATGCGAGCAATGACAGTCAGTTCCCCAGCAAGGATACATGTCACAAGATGTCTGACACATGACATCAGCATACTCCTGGAAGCTGTATCTGCTCTCATAGTCAGCCAGGAACCTGCAACCCACAAGGTCCAAGTACAAACAAGAGTTTGCCACTAACGTGGCTATATCCCCTGCCCCTGTTGCAGAATTTATGACATAAATAAATCTAAACAAACCCTAACCTTTTGTAACCGAGGTGGAACTTGTCATGGAAATTTTTTAAAAAAGAAGAGTTTGGAACCTAAGTCCATCTTGTTGCCAAGGAAACGTAAAAAATAAAAATTTCTAAAATTTCTAAATAGCAAAAGGCACCAGTTTAGCATGTACCTGACAAACCTGCAAAGTTTCATGAAAAAATATTGAACGGTTTCTGAGTTATGCTCCAGAAACGAACCCTACCCTCACAGAACCTGAGTGAGTGAGTGAGTGAGTATGGTCTTACACCGCTTTTTGCAATATTCCATCAATATCACGGCAGAGGACACCACAAATGGGTTTCACAAATTGTACCATGTTAGGAATCAAACCCAGCCTTTGCAATGACAAGCTAACACTTTAACCACTAGTCCACCCCACTGGCCCTCTATGCCTTAAGTAGTGAATGGTTTTGTATGTCACAGTCAGAAGCATTTTGGCTATAGAGAATCTCACCCATGTCTCTGGTCTAGTATCATGTCAATAAAGTCAATGAAAGTTTAAAACCTCAAGGCTTGCCAAGGATCTTATCTAGCTTTTATCATTGTACATATTGAGGTATGTATCGCATGATGACACAGTGTGAAGTGTTTACCTCCGTTCTCCCAACACAGCTGACATGGTGTGGAGGAAGTCTTCTATATTTTCAGCTATATCTTCTCCCCTAAAAGTCAAACACAGAGAAAACATTTTAACGTGGTGTCTAAGAAGGAGTAAAACAAAAGTGACATTTGGACAGTAACACCGCCTATACCTTACCAAACACCGCCTTCCACTCCCCAAACACCCCCTACCCCTCCCCAAACACCGCCAACACCTCACCAAGTACTGCCTACCCCTCCCCAAACACCGCCTACCCCTCCCCAAACACCGCCTACCCCTCCCCAAACACCCCCTACCCCTCCCCAAACACCCCCTACCCCTCCCCAAAACCCGCCTACCCTTCCCAAAACACCGACTACCACTCCCCAAGAACCACCTACCCCTTCCCAAACATCGCCTACCCCTCCCCAAACACTGCCTACCCCTCCCCAAGAACCCCCTACCCCTCCCCAAACACCGCCTACCCTTCCCCAAACACCACCTACCCCTCCCCAAACACCCCCTACCCCTCCCCAAGAACCCCCTACCCCTCCCAAAACACTGCCTACCCCTCCCCAAAACCGCCTACCCTTCCCAAAACACCGACTACCTCTCCCCAAGAACCACCTACCCCTCCCCAAACACCCCCTACCCCTCCCCAAAACACCCCCTACCCCTCCCCAAGAACCACCTACCCCTCCCCAAACATCGCCTACCCCTCCCCAATCATCGCCTACCACTCCCCAAGAGCTGCCTACCCCTTCTCCAGCACAGCCACCCCTCCCCAAGAGCCGCTTACCCCTTCTCCAGCACAGCCACCCCTCCCCAAGAGCTGCCTATCCCTTCTCCAGCACAGCCACCCCTCCCCAAGAGCCGCCTATCCCTTCTTCAGCACCGGCTCCCCTCCCTAAGTGCTGCCTACCCCTTCTCCAGCACCGCCTACCCCTCCCCAAGAGCTGCCTACCCCTTCTCCAGCACCGCCTACCCCTCCCCAAGTGCTCCCTACCCCTTCTCCAGCACCGCCTACCCCTCCCCAAGAGCCGCCTACCCCTTCTCCAGCACCGCCTACCCCTCCCCAAGAGCTGCCTACCCCTTCTCCAGCACCGCCTACCCCTCCCCAAGAGCTGCCTACCCCTTCTCCAGCACCGGCTCCCCTCCCCAAGAGCTGCCTACCCCTTCTCCAGCACCGGCTCCCCTCCCAAAGAGCTGCCTACCCCTTCTCCAGCACCGCCTACCCCTCCCCAAGAGCTGCCTACCCCTTCTCCAGCACCGGCTCCCCTCCCAAAGAGCTGCCTACCCCTTCTCCAGCACCGCCTACCCCTCCCCAAGAGCTGCCTACCCCTTCTCCAGCACCGGCTCCCCTCCCCAAGAGCTGCCTACCCCTTCTCCAGCACCGCCTACCCCTCCCCAAGAGCTGCCTACCCCTTCTCCAGCACCGGCTCCCCTCCCCAAGAGCTGCCTACCCCTTCTCCAGCACCGGCTCCCCTCCCTAAGAGCTGCCTACCCCTTCTCCAGCACCGGCTCCCCTCCCTAAGTGCTGCCTACCCCTTCTCCAGCACCGGCTGTATGCAGGTGTGCTCTAGGATGGTGTGGAATATCTTCTGTAAAGATCTCCTGGACTGGTGCAGCTTCTGTTTCAGCAACCTCTTGTGACTGAAATATCATAACAACCATCATGAGATCTCCAGCATCAAGACACCGTAAACTCCTATTAGTCTACAGTCTATCTTTGACATGACACATCAGGTTAATGTGTGCGTGTTTGTTGTTTAAAGTCTATCGCTAGCCAGTTTGGCCAATCAGATAAGAAGACTTTAGAGCATTTAATGTTTATGGTTGTTTAACACCCAAAACAGCAATTTTCCATCTATATGACGACAGCCTGTAAGTAATCAAGTCTGGGCCAGACAATCCAGTGATTGACATAATGAGCAACCATCCCTACATAGGGGTACGCCTACATGCCATGAACTAGGTCACAGAGCCTGAACACCTGATCTAGGGCTGGGACGGGTAACTCAGGTACTCAGGTCGAGTGGGTCCTGAGTAGGACCCGGGTACCCACAGGACTACCGTTGTTAGCCACGTAATTTATTGTTTAATAACAAAAATTATCTAAAACTCCATGGTTCCACTACAAGTCACTAATGTTCCCATTTCTTTCTGACTGTGCATCCATTCCTTCTTACTATTACATATTTGAATTAAGATAAAACTTCATGCTACAGTTAAACTTTTCCAAATCGAGAGTTTGTACCTATCTCTAGATATCTACAGCGGGTACTCGGGTTAGGTCAGATAATAGGGTAACGGGTACCCGGGTAGTAAATTTGGACTCGTCGTCTATGTTATTTGTAACCATGGTAACATTCCTCACCTCATTGTCTCAAATTGTCGCACTTTTAGAGCAGCTTGTATCTCAGGAACAATCCCTTCATAAAACGAGGCTAATCTGAAACAGGTTGAAGCAAAGTGAGTGAGTGAGTGAGTGAGTGAGTGAGTGAGGCTAATCTGAAACAGGTTGAAGCAAAGTGAGTGAGTGAGTGAGTGAGTGAGTGAGTGAGTGAGTGATGCCATCTGAACAACTTTCCCCCAAACCATTAAATATTTTATATAAATAGACATTCTTCAAACCTTACAACTGAAGAGCAAGCCACTAGATACAATAATTCATGAATAATTTTGTGGTTAGAAATCATGGAAAATTCCCAAATCAAAGTTCCAACATACTTCTGTTCGAACCGGAACTCGTGGAAGATGTGGGCAGCTGGCGGGTACACGTCGAGGAAGTTGGATATCGTGATGGCCGTGTCCGCCAGGTAGAATATCACATCCTGGAAATCCTTCACTGTCATGGTGTGGAGTCGCGGATCCTTACTGCGGGCCTTTCCCAACTTCTCAGGCGTGAAGGACGAGGTCACACCGCACATGTCCTGGGTGTTCTCCAGCACCTGAAGGTCAAGGTCAGGAGGTCAGCAGGTCAAGGTCATGCATTCCAGGCCAAGTGAAACTCAATGCCCTGCTTGAAAAGATTTAGGATTTCATGTGTGCCCAGTTGCTTGACCTTCACTGAGGATGCAAGGACATCAGGTGAAGAGGTTAATCTGATTCTTAATCTTCACAGAAGATGAGTGAGTGAGTGAGTTAAGTATTTCAGCCATATCAAGACGAGAAGTACATTAATAATCCATAGATTTAGACTAAATAAACAGCTGTCAACGAAGGACAGTACAATAACTAGGATATCACAGAATCGATTTAAAACTAGTTGAGAATATATAAAAACCATAAGTACCAGTGAACAACACAATATAAAAATGGGCTAGGGATCGTCAGTAACTAAAGGGAGATCACCATACCAGGGACCATGGGGACTTACAGTGCCTTTGCTTCCTGCATGGACCCTGGCAGGATTTACACCATCCCTTCAGTCGCTGGCGATGGTATGCAAGTTTAGCCATTGAATAAAACTAACAAATATACTTCGATTAAAAAGTCTGGTATGCATAAAAATACTACGAATGATTTGGGACTTACACAGAGGATGAAAACAATGGAACACTTCACATGTTTGTTTGTTTTGTTTGTTGGTTGGTTAAAGCCGCGCTCAGCAATATTCCAGCTATATGACAATGCTCGTCGTAAGAGGCAACTAACAGGATCGGGTGGTCAGGCTCGCTGACTTGGTTGATGCATGTCATCATATCCAAATTGCGTGGATCGATGCTCATTATGTAAATCACTGGATTGTATGGTCCAGACTTGATTATATACAGACCGATGTCATATAGCTGGAATATTGCTGACTGGCATTAAACAACAAACAAAACATATTGTCTGTACATTTTTTGTGAGGATACTATGAGTGAGTGAGTAAAATTTAACGTCACATCGGCAGTATTTCAACCATATCGTGACGATGTGGTGATACAAGACATGTTTCATTTTTCATCAACATGTATCAGTTTACAAACTGGTCTCCTTATTTGCACATCATGTGAATCCTGAAAAAAGTTTGTATGAATGTATTTTCTTCCTATCAACAAACACCCAATTATATTTTTGTGTCCAGTATGTTCACAAAATCCTTTCTCCTAAGCATGTATATCCCAGAACATACTTGTATGATAGTGGGGATGGTTGCCCGCAAGTCGTCGGCATACTTTGGCTGCTGAGTGAAGATATTTGTGATCATTTTTGTGAGAAGAGCTCCATTCCCACCGCCGTATAGAACACATAAGTCCAGCAGCTTCGGCACGTCGAAGATGAAGTTCTCATACAGGATGTCACCAAATACACTAGGAGTGATGTGGTCATCCTACAAACAAATAAACATGTTTGATAAAATTCAATCTCATTAAAATCAGATCTAAGTTCTCGCTGCCGCTAAACAAAGATCTGAGGACATCCCATTACGGGTCATGTCAGAACAACCTTTCGCGAACTTTGACCGACCACTGAAATGACAAACATCAGCCAATTAGAAGGCAGCTTTCTCGAGTTTTACGACACTCGTTTCAACCTGGCGACTTCCATTTCAGAATACGCTTGAAAAATATGTTGGAACAGTTCTCGATTAAAATTTTGAAAACTGAACAAACGAACATATAATATATGGTTGAGATTGTATGGCAGTGCTTCCCACGTACTGTGTAATGCCTCCTCCATTCAAATGTTTGACCCACATAACAGTTGCTCGGGATATTGTGAGTGTCCTGGGCCCACTTGCAAAAGCAATCTTAGCGCTAAGATAATCGTAACTCCCATACTTTAAAACAGACTTACAGTAGTCGTAGCACAAAAATCTCTTTGTGCAAGTGAGCCCAGGTCTGGGATAAATGGGGGCACGAGTGGCCCAGTCGTGCAAGGCGCCGCGATTCGCTGTGAAGAGTTGCGTCCCTTAGGCACGCCAGAAACCTATGATTGTGGGTTCGAACCCCGGTTCGCCCCGATTATTTTTCTAGGTTTGTCCGCACCATGCCCGTGCTCGTGGGTTTCACCGAAGTGGTAAACGTCCGAGACCTGCATCACTTCGGGCTTTCCTCCCATATAAAGCTGACACGCTGTGATATAACTGGAATACTGTTAAAAGCGGCTTTAAACCCAACTCACTCACTCACTCACTCTGGGATAAATCGGACTGGTTGCTTGGAGATGTTATAAATAGGATACGACTTGGGCTGGATGTGACACACGTTAGCTTCATTTACAAAACATTTATATACGTTGTTGTCTCCCGACTTTCGTAAGAATGTGACCGAGAAGAAGTTGAGTGGTATTGTTCGGACTCACAGACTTGAGTGAATTAGTGAGTGAGTGAGTATGGTTTTACGTCGCTTTTAGCAATAATCCTGCGATATCACGGCGGGGGACACCAGAAATGGGCTTCACACATTGTACCCATGTCGGGAATCGAACCCATGTCTTCAGCGTGATGAGCGAACGCTTTAACCACTAGGCTACCCGACCACCCCCTTGAGTGAATTAAAGACTGCATGCAGCTAAATAATCTTCCCATTCAGTGTCTTAACACAAACACCTACTTTTTAAAGAATGAAATATTGAGGAAATCTTCTAAAGTTACCATCTTTACTGTAGTACAACCTCTTCCATCTGGACACTCAGAATAGCCCCATCATATTTCAAGTAGTATACAGTCAAACACTGTTGTGTCAAACAAATGGTTATCTCAAAGTAAAAATTTTGTCCCTGTGCATTCCTTCTTTAATCATCATTATAATATTTAACCTCCAATGTGTCGAATCGGATGTGTCGAAGTTACTTTTCATTCCCAAGTATATACTTCCAGTACAAATTTACTCTGATTAGACGATCTTGGCATCTGTATGCCAAGTTATTTTTCACTTGTGTCGAGCCTCGGATAACTCGAAGCATTTAAGTAGGTCCCTTCAATATCAACACAATGGTGTTAGGCTGCATTTAACTTGACTGTCAAATGTCACATGTTCTGCTGATCAAAATGTCCTAATAGGGGCTCTGGGGTAGTGTTGGACCCCAGCATCTTGTGAGTGAAAAAAGGCCCATGTCGTATCATGCTTATTGTACAAGGCCACTTTGTGATATCGTGGGATCAGGTCCCGTGATTACAGGTTGCCGTATTGCTGGAATATTGCTGAGTGTTGAGGTTGACTGTCAAATGTTGTGCTAATCAAACTGTACTGTTTACTGTTTTTATTGACAGATGGGGTCATATTCAGCAGATCCTGGCACAGCTAAGGGAAGCAACTCTATACAATGAATTGTTGCTCCTTAGGCCACTGGGCCATTTAAAGATGTTATTGATAAACATATCTGACTTAGGACACGTTCCGACCTTTGATTCCTTGTGAGTGGCCATTCTGACGCAGGTCATGAAGACAAGGCGATGTACCTCCAGGTGGCGCTCCCTCCCATCATTTGGGAGGTCATAGATGACATCATACGACCTGGAAATAGGACACAAATTACAACTTTTTATACGAGAGGCGTGAAATGTCAAACATAAACACTGATAAAGTTACAGATAATTGTGAAATATTGTCGAACATATAACCAGCCTTTTTTTCCTATTATCAGTTTACTTGCATGTTTTTACAGTATATACATATGTCTATAGCATGTATAGAGTGAGTGTAACAGAACAATATTTGGAACTTCATGTGCAAGGGAGGACCTCACAATGAGCAAATGAGTGACGACAAATTGTTTGTCCCTTTACCTATATTTACTTAGAGATCAGTTTCATACTAAACTTGCTCATATTCAAATACCGTATTCGACGTAATAAGCGCCCCGCTCTAATAAGCGCCCACAGCGATATTTGCTTATATATTGGCTAGTGAACAATCTCATTCAGCACCCTTTCCGATTGATCAATGCACACAATACTTATTTATTCCTGTATAATACGCACTCGTGTGCTACATGCACCCTTAATTATGGGCAATTACATTCTGGAAAAATATATCTGTCGTATATAAACATTTCAGGCTGTCAGCATAAACCACGAAATTTATCTTTCAAGTCTGTTTTTTTCACCCAAGTAACATTCTAATAAGAGCCCCCTATTACTAATTTTGAGTGCGCCCTGGGCGCTTAATACGTTGAATACGGTATCCAAAAATGTCTCCTGGAAATCTTCAAAACCAGATTTTTCTACACCTTTCAGACTTACCTTTACATTAAAGTGCTGTTGTAAGTCCAAAATATGCACAATTTGGAAAGTAAAATTCTTATACTTATTTATATGAATTCAACCAAAAATTTTCATAACAATAGTATCATGCCTTTGAAAACTTGGTTGCAGTTTTCAAAAATATGTTGCATATGTTGCACTGGTTTATTAACACAATGTTTGAGTGGAGTGAGTGAGTAAGTTAGTATGGTTTTACACCGCTTCTAGCAATGTTCCAGCAATGGGTCATTTACCCATGTGGAGAATCGAACCCGGGTCTTTGGCTTGACAAGCAAATACATTAACCACTAGGCACCCACACCACCCCTCGTATAGTGTAAAAAGACTTGCAGCCTGGTGTGTCTCCAGAAGCACAGCAACACGTTGGATCACCCCTACTCAGAAAGAAGTACAGAGCTTGTACTTCCTGCCAGGTAACCTCGTTTGCATATTTATCAGATCATGATACCAAAATTATCGGATTGGTTTATAACATTGATGATACTTTAAGGGTTATTATATGGCAGTTTTCATATCATACCCAGTATCAACCCTCGGCCCCCTTGTTTGTTTAACGTCGCACTCAGAAATATTCACGCTATTTGATGGCGGTCTGTAAATAATCTGGGCCAGACAATCCAGTGATTGACAACATCAGCATCGATCTATGCAATTGGGATATGATGACATGAATCAACTAAGACAGCGAGCCTGACCTACCAATCCCGTTAGTTGCCTCTTACGATAAGCATAGTCGCCTTTTACAGCAAGCATGGGTTGCTGAAGACCTATTCTACCCCGGACTGTCATGGGTTGACGTCGAGGGTTGATTCTGGAGTCGTGGGTTTATATGGGGTCGGGTATGAAAACTGCCATATAATAAGTATTTTATCACATACCATGACATCAAATTGTAAAATGAATCTAATTAAATGTAATACATTTTCACCTTGTTTGGAAGACATTGTCACGGAAAAGCTAGCCGTGCAGACTACGCACAAAGGGATGTAACTCCAATTTCTTACCACCCTGTATGGATCGCCTATTCAAATTGCATTGACAAGCCTTATCAGCCTGGCAGGGGTGTAATACGGGTCTGGTTATTACACAGTTTAACTCCAGAGCTAAATCAGTCGTAAGTTTCTAATCTTTCTACACGTGTGTATGGTTACCTTGGAGAGAAGCGAAGGTACGTGTCCAACAATGTCAACAAACTCTCATTAAACACAGCCTGAAACAATAATAAACAACATTTCAGTGAGTGAGTTGGGTTTAACGCTGCTTTTAACAGTATTCCAGTTATATCGCAGCGTGTCAGCTAATGTTGGAGGAAAGCCCGAAGTGATGCGGGTCTCAGACGTATACCACTTCGGTGAAACCCACGAGCACGGTTATGGTGCTGACAAACCTAGAAACATAATCTGGGCGAACCAAGATTCGAACCCACAATCATAGGTTTCTGGCGTGCCCAAGGGACGCAACTCTGCACAGCGAATCACGGCACCTTAGACGACTGAGCCACCCGTGTCCCTACAACATTTCAGTACAAGAGTGAGTGAGTTAGGTATATTTGTTTATTCCTTTGATGTGTTTGATAACAGTCTGCCTACCCAAAACATGCACAAATGTTGAATAGAGAATATGTAGAGAACAAGGTTGTTTTATTTATTGTTTAACGCCACATTCAGCAATATTCCAGCTGTATGAGTCTGAACCAGACATTCTAATGATTGGCATCATGAGCACTGATCTATCCACTTGGGATATGATGACATGAATCAAACAAATCAGCGAACCAGACCACCCAATCCTGTTACTCATTTCCTAAGTCAAGCATTAGTTGCTGAAGACGACTTCTAACCCGTAAACAGGAATAAGAAATACTTTTAAGTGGGTCCGAATAGAAAGAGAACTAATAATAGTACTAACCCTATGATTTGTCATTTCTTTCAGAACAAGATTCTAAATTGTAATTTCATAATTAATTAGACCACTGACAATAACATTTTGGAGAAAAACAATCAGTACACCAAGAGATTCCATTGAGTGAGTTGGATTAATGCAGCTTTGAACAGTATTTTCCAGGTATATATGTCAGCTTAATGTGGGAGCAAAGCCTGAAGTGATGCGGGTCTCAGACATCAACCACTTCGGTGAAACCCACAGGTATGGTGCTGACAAGCCTAGAAACATAATCGGGGCGAACCGGGATTCAAACACACAATCATTGGTTTCTGGCGTACCCAAGGGACGCAACTCTGCACAGCGAATCGCGGCGCCTTAGACGACTGGGCCACCTGCCCCCCACTAGAGATTAGAAAAAGAGAAATACAATTAATTGCCAGAGTGTGTGATTCTGGGTTAGAATAGTTCCTCAGCATCCTCTTCTTATAATATAGACAATGAATGATGAAACCAAATGGATCGAGTGATCAACACTTGATTACTTGGTTGATTGTTTGTCACCATACCCTGATGGAGTGGAGAATTGCTCATCATATCAATCACTGGTTTCTCTGATCCAGAATAATTTAATTACAGGCAGTCATCCTATTGCTGAAATATTGCTGGCTGCTGCATTAAACAACAAACAAACAATAATTCAGGGATTAATCTGGGACTGTGAACTGAGAATGCTTGGCAGGCAAATTGGGAAGAATAGATATTTTGTCAAAAAACGTTTTTAATTCTTAATTTTCTAAATTTGTAGGTATTTTAACATTGAATTTCAACAATGCATTCCATTGCAAGAATGTTAAACTATGCATTAATGCCCCTTCCGCTATATTGGTCTTATCAGTGACATACAGATACCTCTACGAAGTCATAGGTGACTAACAGGATCGGGTGGTCAGGCTTGCTGAGGTGGTTGATGCATGTCATCGTATCCCAATTGCGTGGATCGATGCTTGTGATATCAATCACTGGATTGTCTGGTCTCGACTCAATTATTTACAGACCACCGTCATATAGGTGGAATATTGCTGAGTGTGGCATTAAACAACAAACAAACAAAAAGTTACAACCTATAATAGCATGACTTGGTGAATGTTTAATTCCAATTTGGGAAATTTTACTGACATTTGCTGCAGAATTGGGGTCGATATTTGTCCTCTAAGCCGTTCTAGTTAAATCTGTGTAATTGTTCATTGTTTCACAAGTACCTGACACCAGAACTTGTCGTGCGGAAGCTGAAGCAGCCAGTGAAGATCCTCCGCTATGAACTTTAACCTCTCCAGCCATTGTTCATATTGACCCCTGTCAGTTATGTCTGTAGGAGGCGGAGTGTAGGCAACAAACACCATCTTCTCCAGCCATTTGGGATGCTAAAATAATAGAAAATACATTTTGTAAGTTTATAACCAGAAGTTCCGATTAAAACAATTTGAAATTTAGATGCCTTTTTACTAATACTATAAAGAAACAGCTTTCCATAAATAATAGTGCAAATATTTTGATTCAGAGACAATGTACAAGGTTAAATTGAAGTGAAGCCAGAGCCAATTGGTATACTATTGGGTGACAAACAGATTCTATATCACACCAATGTATTGAGTAGTTCCTATCAATTCAAGGAGTTGAAACTGTTTTAAAGATGGTTAGACTTGTCTCAATCATTTTATCAGGCACTTTTACTTAGTTGTTGTTTTTAAACAACTTAAACAACAAATTCTAAGCTTGTCTTCTAAAGTACGGCAAAGAAGAGAAGTGTCTTAACTGTATTCTTATTGCACAACATAAAAATCCGACATTTTTAGCCTTTTGCTTACAGACGGCAAACTTCAATTTCTTGACAAGTTTGTCTAATCGGTTTATGACAGCTTAGTATCCATTGCCATAAGAAGATATTTATACGATACCAATGCTGGTAGATGATCCCTCTTGCCGCTACTGTCATCAAATGGAACTTGTTTCTTGTCAAGTGGAGCGGTCATGTTGTCACTCACTTTCAGCCTAAACAGATGGCCTTCACCTTGCTAAGGGATCATTCATTATCAATGGTAAATCATCAGTGTTCTGCTTTTGTTTTTATGCGTATCAACCAAAAAATCGTGTTAAGTGGAAATTATAATAGCTAGCTGTAAGTAAAATGCTGAATCAGATCGTATATTCGTGTATCTGTCGGAACGAAATAGGGAAACCCTCTTTAGATGATTGACAGGTGCTCCCTCATTTACTGCGGACTAGGCGTCATGGCGGTGAGTAAGGAAGAGTACCTGAAACGTTATATGTCGTCAGATGGAAGAAAGGAAAAGAAAAAAAGGAAGAAGAAGGACAATGCGTCAGGCAAACATGGGTATAACAATGCTTATTCCTGTTAGTGAGCGTCGTGATTCAATTAAGCGGTAAAATCAGTGTAATGGATATTACGCGCAACACACAAGTGCCCCAGTTTTCGTGCATTGTCATGCCACATTCATGGAATGTAAACATGGCAAATCGAAGGGGAGCAGTGCACTTTACCGGGCGCATCTTTTATATCGCCAGTTGGCTCAGTCTGCCGACGGTGGCTCTCACTTTACAGATCTCGCGTACCTCGTCGGTCCTTAGTTGTGTTTTTGTTAGGTAGATTACCACACCAACTCTTTCCTTAGCTCTTGGATCCCTTTACCGATCGAGCACCCCTTGTTCATGTTGTTATCATTAGGGTGAGGTACCAATTTCCAATCAAACACCCATGCACTATCCTGAGGGTTGGACACCACTTGCCAATCAAACACTCCTTTACAATCTTTAGGCATATGAACCCCTTTACAATCCTTAGGGTTTGTTATGATGTAGGGTATGGGTTAGTTATCGCATTTATGGAATTAATCCAATGTTATTTGAGGAAAGTCCGTACATTTGTTTTTATCAAGTTTCAAGTTGTAATTATTTGTGATGGCACCCATATTGGCTAATTAGATAAATTCATTAACCTAGCTTAGATTCAAGCTGGAAAAGTGAGTTTGATCCTCCATGCGTCTCTAATTGAAATCTGAAAAGTGTACTACCCCCATGTGCCAGACCTTTTCGTATTTTAATTAGTGCTGTGTGGAGGATGGACTTCGTGTTGTCAACTTGAAGCTAAGCTTGCCTAATCGGCATGTTGAGTTAATTTAATTAGCCAACACTTTACCATGAGACCACTTTACTGTGAGGCCATGGCACTATCAGTGTAAATGTTTTCTTTTACACCAAATAGCACAAGTTCTAGGGAGAACTTTAGATTATGAGCATGTGAACATTTCAGATGAGCTGCCAATTGTGGATATTTTTTTAATGTCTGATTAAAAAATGTATCTATGTCATAATTCTCTTTTTGGTGACAAACAAATTTGACCCTGGTCCTTCATCGTCAATAATTTACTGGCATGTACGAATACATAGCGTGAGAGTTTTCATCACACACTCACTTCGAAAGAGACGAAGAAATCGCCCTTGCTGGGGTTCGATCCCGTCTCAGTCATACCAAAATACGTTGGTACTTGTTGTTACCCTGTCTGGCGCTCGGCAAAAAGGGGCTAAAACAAGGACTGATCAGCTCAGAGTCAGTATACTGTGTCTGAGTGGGGTATTCATGTTAAACTGTGGCATGGTATCTCAGTAAGCTAGCACTATAAACTGGCATCAGCCCGGACTAGTACAAGCAGCCACACACACACACACACACACATGCATGCATGTCGCTATATATTTGCAATAATCTTGGACGCGACGTTAAAACCTGTTTCACCTCAACTTTAAATATGTTAACAGTTTGCGATGTCACAATACAAGTGTCACCTGATATGATACATATTTCAATACAAGAGACACAGTACGATACGCATCCCAAAACTGCATATACAACATTTTGTGAAGAAAACCCACATTAGACCATTCGACTGAGAATAGTGTGAGTGAGTATGGTTTTACGCCGCTTTTAGCAATATTCCAGCAATATCACGGCGGGGGACACCAGAAATGGGCATCACACATTGTACCCATGTCGGGAATCGAACCCGGGTTTTCTGCATGACGAGCGAACACTTTAACCACTAGGCTACCCAACCGCCCGACTGAGAATAGAGTCCATAGACTCAGTCATAAAGCGGCTTTTGAAACTGTCAGTTCTTGTAAACTGGCAACTCTAAAATTTACCAGTTCCCCCCTAATTTTTGCCAGTCCCAACTTTCAACAAATAAAAAAAGGTATGAAAATTATTTGATATTAATTCTTTCAACATCATGTTCAGTGCAAAGATGTCATCACTGAAGTTACAGTTAGATGATGACCTTAGATCTATACGTCAGTCACACAAACTTCAGTCACAATTTTCTCTCTCTTTTTTAATATTTCGAGACGAAGCTGCTACAGATGGTGGTAAAAGACAAGCTGACTTTGTTCGAAAAATGTACTTATATTCATATAACCAATGTTTTGTTCAACAACAAAGATTTATAAGGTACTTTATTTGCCAGTCCGTGTGGACTGGCAGCCACATGAATTACCGGTCCAAGCCTAATTTTACTGGTAATTACCGGTAAACCGGAACGCTGTAAAGGTAAAGAAGGACCCCTGACTAATACCCATCAACATGACACTAAGTCAAGTCAAGTCAACTATTCTGTATTAGAAAATACTAAGAAACAAACAAGTTCATGTACTGTATTACGACAGGCAGCAAGGAAAAGCTGGTCAGTCTTGTTATCGGGTTGTTTTGTATCCGAAAGACAATCAAGAAAGTTATGAGGAATTAAAAATATACATGATATATTTCGTACTTATTGATATCGATACGAGATCAACAAAGACAATTGATATGGGTTTAGATGTGAATCGATGCCAAATTAAGTGTATCAGGTATATCATCGAGCAAAGTTTGCTGATGGTGCACGAGTGTACCCGTGAATCTCAACATCACTATTAACTGTATATTTCTTCAACAGATTTTAATTCTCTACATTTTCCCTTTCAGGATGCAAATTATCGATGATGACATCACCGTAAACCACCTGTTGCCTAGCAACCTGCATAATACCCTGGAGGAGGATGTTGGTGACAACGAGCCGACGGTGGCTGATGTCATTGACGAGAGGCCGGAGCACATCAAACGTATGGAGGAGTTCCAGGATAGTCAGCGATGGAAGGGAGTTAACCATCGGAAAACAGGTAAGGGAGACACTGTTTAGCACTACCTGAGACCTGCATTAACCCTTCTTAACAGTTTATTTAAGGCATCCCTCTGAACTGCCTTGAACCCTCTCCAAGAACTCATTTAACCCTACTTGAGTGTTGCGTTAAGTCGTACCTAAGAACTGACTTTAATCAAAGTTAAAAATTGATTTAAGCCGTACCTGAGAACTAACTTTAATCAAAGTTAAAAATTGATTGAAGCCGTACCTCAGAACTTACTTTAACCCAAGTTAAAAGTTGAGTTAAGCCGTAACTGAGAACAGACTTTAACCCAAGTTAAAAGTTGTGTTAAGCCGTACCTGAAAACTGACTTTAACCCAAGTTAAAAGTTGAGTAAGCCATACGAGGCCCACATTACAATACATCGATTTACAACCCCTGTATCATAATAGATATGTTACATTTCATTACAAGTTACAACCGCCTCCGTGGTCTTGTGGTAGAGCGTCCGCCCGGAGAGCGGAAGGTCCAGGGTTCGATCCCGGGCCGCGTCATACAAAAAGACGTTAAAAGATTGTACTTGTTGTTACCCTGTCTGGCGCTCGGCATTAAGGGGCTAAAACAAGGACTGGTCGGCTCAGAGTCAGTATACTGTGTCTGAGTGGGGTATTCATGTTAAACTGCGGCATGGTATCTCAGTGAGCTAGCACTATAAATCGGCATCAGTCCGGACTAGTACAAGCAGCCACACACACACATACACGTGCATGCACGTCGCTATATAAGTGCAATAATCTTGGACGCGACATTAAACCCAATTTCACCTCACCTCACCTCATTACAAGTTACAATGGTGTTAAAACGTGAATAACAGAAACTGTTCAACAAGCAGCTTATGCAGATTCTGTAGTATTTCATGGTTGGATATAAATGGCATGACATTCGATTTAGGGTTGTACTTGCAAAAAGAAAGAATATCAATTTGTGAAATGAAAGTACTGTATCGGGATACATATCATATCACACCCATAGTATCAGGATGTGTATCGTATCGCAACATTACCGTATTATTACACATCTACTCCTCGGAAATATTGCTTGAACTCCCCAACGCGGTATCTCCTGTGGAAATCAGTTTTGGAAGATAAAACTCAATATTAGAAGTGTGTGAGTAGGATTTTGTCATTTTTTTGCAATATTTCAGCAGCATCATACATAGCAGGGACACCAGAGTGAGTGAGTGGGTTGGGTTTAACGCTGCTTTAAACAGTATTCCAGTTAAATCACGGCGTGTCAGCTTAATGTGGGAGGAAAGCCAGAAGTGATGCAGGTCTCAGACGTTTACCACTTCAGTGAAACCCACGAGCACGGGTATGGTGCTGACAAACCTAGAAACATAATCGGGGCGAATCTGGATTCGAAACCACAATCATAGTTTTTTTGCGTGCCCAAGGGATGCAACTCTGCACAGCGAATCACGGCGCCGTAGACGACTGGGCCACCCATGCCCCCCAGGGACACCAGAAGTGGGCTTCACACATTGTACCCATGTGGGGTATTGAACCTGGGTCTTCAGTGTGGCAAGCAAATGCTTTGCAGGCATGACAGAGTTCACAAATTAAAGGTGTTGTGAATGGTTACATTTTGTTGATAATAGTTGATGATTATCATGACAGAGTCTATTCATACATAAAAATCAATATACTCATTAACATAATTAATATGAGTGAGACATTTCTGGTGACTATTCATTGTTTTGTGTTTAGATGACGGTTCACCAGAGTATGGGGTGATCAAGAGAAGAGGTCGACATGATTCAGACTCTGACCAATCATCACCTAGAAGACAGAGGCATGACTCTGATTCTGACCAATCACCACGAAGAAAAGGTAGACATGATTCTGATTCTGACCAGTCTCCACCAAGAAAAGGAAGACATGATTCTGATTCTGACCAATCACCACCAAGAAAAGGAAGATACAATTCTGATTCTGACCAATCACCTTCAAGGAAAAGTAAAAGCAAACATAGTTCATCACAGTCAAAGCAATCACGAAAGGGTAGGCATGATTCAGATTCCGACCAATCACCACCTAGAAGAGGTAGGAATGATTCTGATTCTGACCAATCACCACCTAGGAGACAAAAACAATCTGACCAGTCCCCTTCAAGGAGGCATAAAGAATTCAAAACTGAAAGAGATTCTAAACAGAGAAGAAGGAAAAGCCGATTTAATCATTCAGATTCTGATAATTCTCCTCCCAGAAAAAGGCGGCATGGTTCTGATAGTGACTCTTCTCCGCCTCGGAGAATCAAGAAGGAAGAGGATGTTGAAAGTAAGAGGAAAGCCACCAAGACTTTGGGGGGAGCAAAGGCTGGTCTGTCTAGTGCTAGGGAGATGAAACAAGAGGCAGCCAAGATGAGGAAGAAAGAGGATGACATGTTTAGAAAGGTAAGATGCTGCTTCTGCCTGTTTGTGGGGCGGTCGGGTAGCCTAGTGGTTAAAGCGTTCGCTCGTCACGCCGAAGACCCGGCTTCGATTCCCGACATGGGTACAATGTGTGAAGCTCATTTCTGGTGTCCCCCGCCGTGATATTGCTGGAATATTGCTAAAAGCGGCGTAAAACCATACTCACTCACTCACTCTGCCTGTTTGTTTGTTTGTTGTTTAACACTTCATGAGCCTGATCAGCAGATCCATTGACTCGCTCCTTGTGTCCAGCCCAGGTTGCTGGGGACCAATTCTAATCCAGAATCGCAGCTTAACTTGACTGTATAATCTATTAAGGTGTTTACCTTAGCTCTTATGAGGGTGGGGTAGCCTAGTGGTTAAAGCGTTCACTCGTCATGCCAAAGACCCGGGTTCAATTCCCGACATGGGTCACCCACTCACTCTTAAGTAGGGTTTAAGTCTCAGGTATGGTTCATGGATCTTCACGGGTCTGCTGCATTTGTATTGGCACAAGATGTATTGATGTAATGAATTATTATGTTTGTTTGTGACCCTGAGAGGACTTGGACCGTTTAATCTAAATATAGCTTCTAACACGATGCAGCAATTCTGGTCCATGCAACCGCAGCTCGGAAATTTCAACCTTGACTCCAATGCAAACATTCCTTTGATTGTACTTCTTATTGGGTGTAGATATCACAGGGTGTATGAAATATCCAGAATGATATAATAGCATTACCTTTATTATTTCCATTCGGAACTGCTCATTTTAGTTTGATTTTAAGATACAGAAATTAGATTTACTGTTTGGCTTGCTTGTACTTAGAGTTTTGTAACCTGATGAGAAAGTGCATTACATGTGGCCTCCTATTGTGGTTTTTCAATTTTGGAAGCATTTTAGAATAAAAAATCTTAATTTATTGAGATTTGGTTGTAAGAATGTGTTAATTTTATTATTTATGATTATTACACAGATTGTGTGGTGTGACTATGTAGGTAATATGTTTACTACAGAGTTACAACATGTGAGACACTCCCCACAACTCAATCATTTTAACAATATCTCAGCCTATGCAGCAGTCTCATTACAAAATAGTCCTTCACAAAATAACTTTGAAGTAGTAAAAGTTTGGGAAAGTATTTCCAGTGTTAGCTCTTTCACAAAGTCTTTTGTTTAGATTGATGAAGACATGTTGGGCAAGAATGCAAAGACAGTATTTCGGGAAAAGGGAGGAAAGAAACGAAACTTTGCTGAAGAGAAAGAGAAAGAAGAGGAGGCGGAGAGACAGAAAGCCATCAAGGAGAAGAAATATGAGGAATGGGGGAAAGGGTGAGACAGTTGGTGCATTGCTTGGTTTCAAGATTCTTGGGTCCCCATGCTTGTCTCCCTGTGTAGATTCAGGGGCAGAATAGGTCCCCAGTACCCCATGCTTGTCTCCCTGTGTAGATTCCGGGGCAGAATAGGTCCCCAGTACCCCATGCTTGTCTCCCTGTGTAGATTCCGGGGCAGAATAGGTCCCCAGTACCCCATGCTTGTCTCCCTGTGTAGATTCCGGGGAAGAATAGGTCCCCAGTACCCCATGCTTGTCTCCCTGTGTAGATTCCGGGGAAGAATAGGTCCCCAGGACCTCATGCTTGTCTCCCTGTGTAGATTCCGGGGAAGAATAGGTCCCCAGTACCCCATGCTTGTCTCCCTGTGGGGATTCCGGGGCAGAATAGGTCCCCAGTACCCCATGCTTGTCTCCCTGTGTAGATTCCGGGGCAGAATAGGTCCCCAGTACCACATGCTTGTCTCCCTGTGTAGATTCCGGGGCAGAATAGGTCTCCAGTACCACATGCTTGTCTCCCTGTGTAGATTCCGGGGCAGAATAGGTCCCCAGGACCTCATGCTTGTCTCCCTGTGTAGATTCCGGGGAAGAATAGGTCCCCAGTACCCCATGCTTGTCTCCCTGTGGGGATTCCGGGGCAGAATAGGTCCCCAGTACCCCATGCTTGTCTCCCTGTGTAGATTCCGGGGCAGAATAGGTCCCCAGTACCCCATGCTTGTCTCCCTGTGGGGATTCCGGGGCAGAATAGGTCTCCAGTACCACATGCTTGTCTCCCTGTGTAGATTCCGGGGCAGAATAGGTCCCCAGTACCCCATGCTTGTCTCCCTGTGGGGATTCCGGGGCAGAATAGATCCCCAGTACCCCATGCTTGACTCCCTGTAGGGATTCTTGGACAGAATAGGTCCCCAGTACCCCATGCTTGTCTCCCTGTGGGGATTCCAGGGCAGAATAGGTCCCCAGTACCCCATGCTTGTCTCCCTGTGGGGATTCCGGGGCAGAATAGATCCCCAGTACCCCATGCTTGACTCCCTGTAGGGATTCTTGGACAGAATAGGTCCCCAGTACCCCATGCTTGTCTCCCTGTGTAGATTCCGGGGCAGAATAGGTCCCCAGTACCTCATGCTTGTCTCCCTGTGTAGATTCAGGGCAGAATAGGTCCCCAGTACCTCATGCTTGTCTCCCTGTGTAGATTCAGGGCAGAATAGCTTCCCAGTACCCCATGCTTGTCTCCCTGCAGGGATTCTTGGACAGAATAGGTCCCCAGTACCCCATGCTGTGGGGATTCTTGGACAGAATCAGTTCCCAGTACATGGAACATCATGCTTGTCTCCCCTTGTTGATTTGTGATAGAATAGGTCCCCTTTATATTGCAGCCTAAAACCACACTGCTGGTGAAAAGCTTTGAAGTAGAACTTGTGATTAATGTAGACAGTTTTCGGCCCATCCTTTAAAATTGCCACTTAACCAGAGTGGACCGTATTAGGCTTAACTAGATAAGACAATATTATCCTTAACTAGAATGGACAATAGTATGCTTAACTAGAATGGACAATATTATGCTCATCCAAAGCAGACAATATTATGCTTAACTAGATTGGACAATATTATGCTTAACTAGAATGTACAATATTATGCTCATCCAAAGCAGACAATATTATGCTTAACTAGATTGGACAATATTGTGTTTAACTACAATGGACAATATTATGCTTAACTAGAATGGACAATATTATCCTTGACCGGAGTGGACAATTTATGATGAACCAGAGCAAACAATATTATGCTGAATCAGCATCTTCCATGTTTACTTGGTGCAGGTTAAAGCAGAAAGAAGCCCTAGAACAAAGAGTGTCAGACACGCTCCATGAGGCAGCGAAACCGCTTGCCCGTTACCGTGACGATGATGACCTGGATGAGTTATTAAAGACACGGGAGAGGGAGGGAGATCCCATGGCAGCTTTCTTGAAGAAGAAAAAGAAGAATAAAGATCCAAATGTTAAAGGTAATTTCTCGTGGTTTGGTTTGGATCGCTTTTTTTGCAGGAAGGGTAACTTGTAACATGTGGGGAAATGATTCATAATTTTGCTGATGATCAGGGGAGATAACTCTCAGAACTAACTGATCACCAGGGCATACAACTCTCAGATATAACTGGCTAGGCTCTTCCCAGCAATTCATTACTTTTTCAGTACCAACGGGGGCACTGGTGGCCCAGTCGTCTAAGGCGCCGCGATGTGCTGTGCAGAGTTGCATCCCTTGGGCACGCCAGAAACCTGTGATTGTGGGTTCGAATCCCGGTTCGCCCCAATTATGTTTCTAGGTTTGTCAGCACCATACCCATGCTCGTGGGTTTCACCGAAGTGGTATACGTCTGAGACCTGCAACACTTCGGGCTTTCCTTCCACATTAAGCTGACACGCCGTGATATAACTGGAATACTGTTAAAAGCGGCGTTAAACCCAACTCACTCACTCACTGAAATGTTTATTATTGTTTCAGGCTGTGTTTAATGAGAGTTTGTTGACATTGTTGGACACTCACTCACTCACTCACTCACTCACTCACTCACTCACTCACTCACTCACTCACTCACTCAGCACCAACACCAGTGTGCAAGCAGCCATATATAGAAGAATCTCCCTGTATTTTCCCTGTAACCCCAATTTGTTTATGTGTATATTTGTGTGTATATCTTTGGCAGTGTCATAACATTGAGTTCGGAAAAGGTTTACTCTTCCCATATGAGTTTACATTGTTTGTGCAATCAGATTTCTTCGAAATTGCAACCTAGGGGAAAAGCATCCTTCTTCCCCTGAAAATTCTCACTGAACTAATTGACTGCCTCTATGGTCCTGTGGTAGAGCATCTTCCCAGAGAGATGAAGGTCGGGGGTTGATTCCCTGCCAGGCCATACCAAAATTTGTTACAAAATGGCACTTGTTGTTTCCCTGCCTGGAGCTCAGCATCAAAGGGATAAAACAAGGACTGGTTAGCTCCGATGTATAATGTACCTGAGTGAGGTATCTGTGTTAAACTGAAAGTCAGTGGGCTAGCACTATAAAACAGGCATACGTCCGGACTAGAACAAGCAGCCACATGCACACATGCATACACTTTGCTATATGGGTGTAATAATCTTGAATGTTGGGCTAGCACTATAAAACAGGCATAAGTCCGGACTAGAACAAGATGCCACATGCACACATGCATGCACTTTGCTATATGGGTGTAATAATCTTGAATGTTGGGCTAGCACTATAAAACAGGCATAAGTCCAGACTAGAACAAGCTGCCACATGCACACATGCATGCACTTTGCTATATGGGTGTAATAATCCTGAATGTTGGGCTAGCACTATAAAACAGGTTTAAGTCCGGACTAGTACAAGCAGCCACATGCACACATGCATGCACTTTGCTATATGAGTGTAATAATCTTGAATGTGACGTTAACCCCATTTCATCTCACGTTTTGATACTGAATATCACAAAATATATGTTCAATCCCCCCTTCTGACCCTGTTTCCAGAGAAGCCCAAGTACAGCGGTCCCGCCCCTCCCCCCAACAGGTTCAAGATCATGCCGGGATACCGCTGGGACGGAGTTGATCGATCAAATGGATTTGAAAAACAAATATTCACCAAGATGTCGGAAAAACGAGCTACAGAGAAGCTGGCATATAAGTGGAGCGTAGAGGACATGTGAACACTGTGGGTGACATGTGAAACTTCTGATGTGAACTCTCTGGGTGTCATGTGAAACATATGAACTCTGGGTGACATGTGAAACGTGAACTCTGGGTGACATGTGAAACGTGACATGTGAATGCTCTGGCTGTCATGTGAAACATATGAACTCTGGGTGACATGTGAAACATATGAACTCTGGGTGACATGTGAAACATGTGAACTCTGGGTGACATGTGAAACATATGAACTCTGGGTGACATGTGAAACGTGACATGTGAACTCTCTGGGTGTCATGTGAACTCTCTGGGTGACATGTGAAACATGAACTCTGGGTGACATGTGAAACATGACATGTGAATGCTCCGGGTGTCATGTGATACGTGTGAACTCTTTTGGTGATATGTGAAACATGTGACGTGAACTCTGGGTCACATCTGAAACATACGGACTCTCTGGGTGACATGTGAAACGTACAAACTCTCTGGGTGATATGTGAAACATGTCAGTGACATGTGAACACTCTAGCGGACATGTGAACACTCTAGCGGACATGTGAATGTCCTGTTTGACAAACCTGACTTCAATCTGTGTCGACATGGGACATGTTCTGTCCCTGACATAACATCCTGTTAAAGGTCAACAACATTCATGCATTCCTCCAAAACAAGCTGACATGCGGTGCCGGACTGAAATACTATTCAAAGCAGCATTAATGCAAACTCAATCACTAAAAGGCGAGTATGCTTGTCATAAGAGGCGACTAACGGGATCAGATGGTCAGGCTCGCTGACTTGGTTGATGCACATCATCGTATACCAATTGTGTGGATCGATGCTCATGATATCAACCACTGGATCCAATGGTCCAGATTTGATTATCTGCAGACCTGCGTCTTATAGCTGGAATATTGCTGAGTGCGGCGTTAAACAACAAAGAAACACAGCAAAAGATTTCACAAACATTACCATGTTTACAAGTTATTCTGGTGTAAAGACACATGAACAACAGCAGAAACAGATCAACAACCAGCTTAGGCAGATTTTCAAGCCTATTTGTTTCTGCCCTACGATATCCCATCATCAATCTCTGAAATTTAAAAAACAAATGATTCAGGGTTGGGATTCACCTGCCAAAAGAAAGAATATCAATTTATGAAATATACCGTATTCTACGTAATAAGAGCCTCGCTCTAATAAGCGCCCACGGCAATATTTGCTTATATATTTGCAAGTGAACAATCCCAATTACTATCCCTTCCGATTGATCAATGTACACAAGATTTATTTATTCGTGTATAATACGCACTCGTGTGTTATATGCACCCTTAATTATGGGCAATTAAATTCTGGAAAAATATATCTGTCGTATATAAACAGTTCAGACCGTCAGCATAAACCACAAAATTTATCTTTCCACTCTGTTTTTTTCCACCAAAATATTATTCTAATAAGAGCCCCCTATTTCTAATTTTGAGACCTCTCTGGGCTCTTATTACGTTGAATACGGTAATTACTGTATCGGGATACAAATAATATCGCACCATAGTATCGTAACACCACTATACCTTACTATTGAGATACGTGTTGTGCCATGTAATAAAGCCCTAGGTGCCGTTGTACAAAGCCATCTTAGCGCTAAGGTGATCGTAACTCCCATACCTAAACATCGACTAACAGTCACAGCACTAAGATTGTTTTGTACTATGCCACTCCGATCTGAATATTGCAGTCATTGTGAATTATTTATTGTCCTGATACAACCTATTGCAAATTCCCTCTCTGTCATTTAACTCAAATCCAAAATGTGCCTCTGCCAGGGGGCGCTCTCCTCCAGGTCACCAGAGTTACCTCCCTTAAACCCTCACTTTCAGGCTCCTTCCCTGTGTGTGACACCTTCGTTGCACTCTCGGTAACATCGCCACAAGTGTTGGCGTGGCCATTACAAGAAACTTAAACATTTGCCCTCTTACCCCTAATGTAGTAACGTTTATACTTTTGCTTATGTCTTTGGGGATGCCAGTACAGATATTTTTCAAAAAGGTTTACGACTGACCATATTTCCCAGATGAATTTAACTTTTTGTCTGTTTGATCAGATTGGTTCCAGATTGCAGACGAACGGAAAATCACCCTAATGCCCTCTTTTATTCTTACATGATAGTTGAAATAAAATAGAAATTCAAATTGACAAACAAAGAAAATAATTTAGTTAGGGTAAGAGAGCTCGGCGTCATGGCAGTCATTGCTTGTTTGTAAGCATTACAGTCCGTCGTTGCGAGTTCAACTCCAAGTATGGTTGTGACCACCTATCACAGTGGGGAGTTTTGACTGGTGGCTAGGATAGTACAGAGAGCTCTGCAAACGGGCTATCGCTGTGAGGAGCTTGCCTCACTTTCTGAAAGCCACTAAAATATTTCAAGATGAATATAATAACATCACATAATGTTCTAATTAATGGGATCTTGTTGAATTGTCTGATCACTTGTACTGCTTCTGTATTTGTTGATGCATTTGTAATCATACAAAAATAAACATTTTAATTTTTACTGTGAAAAAAAATAAATTGAAAATTTATTGAAATGAAATATCTTGGCTGTCTTCCTTTACCATGTTTATTCCCATGACACAAGTTCCCATAGAGTGATGTTCTGGGACCTGCTTCTGTTTCCTGGTCGAATCCTTTGACAGGTTTGAAGCATATTCAATTTTCAGACATCCATCATTAAATATTTGTTCAAGAATCTCTTTTTAGTATTAATCACCATGGGAATTCTATGGCAGAATAGACTAGCAGTACTGAAAGCTTGTATCCCCCGCTCCAACCTGGTGCATGTTAAACACAGGCTTATAAAGTCCTTGTTACTAGACAGTTTCAACTGTGGTTTGCCTGGTCCAGATAGTGGGTTTGAATCCCAGATTTCCCCCCATGTGGTCTTTGGCCCATCGTCACAGCGGTTGATATCTAACATGTCTAAGGGTGGCTACACATGACAAACTCTAGCTTACCAATTAATGTTTATAAAAATGTTTGCCGAGTTTGTCAAACATACGTTGATGTCTCACAACCAATCACTACTGTGTAGACATCACAATTTAGAATTACGTCTGCTACAAACTGGTGTCGGCATTTGAGAGGTGAGCAGATACTAAGTAACATGACATTTGTCGTGTGAACACACACATTGGCAAACTACCGTATTTTCTTGAGTATAGTGCACACCCATGTATAATGTGCACCCCCTCTAGCGGATTCAGTATTTTGGAGAAGAAAAAAATCGAATATCAAGCGCAGAAAAAAATTACACCATACCCCTTCAGCGAATTCCGTTAAACGAACAGGTGATGAGAAACTTGGTCAGTACAAATTCGAAATTTGAGATAAAAAATCATCAGATATGTTGATTTACTGTTTACATTGTATTTTTTGTTCTGCTAGGAATTGTTTGACATCCAGGGATTAAGATTACCCTGTGTTTTTTCTCATAAACTAAGCCGGAAACAGCAATACACACGTTTTCTTGGAATCTACCAGTGATTCGGTCAAGACACACAGAGACAATCCAGTGATTGATTTCATGATACGCAATTGGGATATGATGACATGCATCAACCAAGTCAGCGAGCCTGACCACCTGATCCCGTTAGTCGCCTCTTACAACAAGCATAGTCGCCTTTTACAGCAACCATGGGTTGCTGAAGACCTATTCTACCCTGGATCTTCGCGGGGGAGACAAGCATGGGTTGCTGAAGACCTATTCTACCCCGGATCTTCACGGGGGAGACAAGCATGGGTTGCTGAAGACCTATTCTACCCTGGATCTTCGTGGGGGAGACAAGCATGGGTTGCTGAAGACCTATTCTACCCCGGATCTTCAGGGGTGCAAACTCATGCTGTCGGGGTGAAGCCCGGTCGGGTAGCCTAGTGGTTAAAGCGTTTGTTCGTCACGCCGAAGACCCGGGTTCGATTCCGATGTGGGTACAATGTGTACAATTTCTGGTGTCCCCTGCAGTGATATTGCTGGAATATTGCTAAAAGCAGCGTAAAACCATACTCACTCATTCAGGCAATCCTTCCTGATTTAACTGACATGTCATTGAAGAACTGTAACAGTGTTCAAACTGGCAATAAATCTCACTCACTCACATTTCATTAACATGAAGGGGGTGGTGAGGTAGCCAAGTGGGTAAAGCTATGACTAAGAGCTGGGTTTGATTCCCCTCATGTCGTACGAGGATCAGGAGGTCAGGTCAGGGTCAGCAAGTGCTGGCAAACATCATATCGGCCACTGGTTTGTTGAGTTTATTTCTTTATGCTGAAAAATAGATGACTACTGCACAAAACAAAACATGACACTACACTTGGTTTAGGGTTTCACACAAAGCATAAATGTAGAGAATGGATGCAGAGAGAAATATACTGTGTTCCAAGCGATGCACGATAATATTCATTGTACCGACAGTGCATCAAGAGCAGTTACGGGTGTCTGTTAATTCAGGGGTGAGAATCTTCCGCGGAGCTGTGAATTTTTGTGACCACAAACTTGTTAAAATCTGATAGCGAAGCCCCCCTGAACCCCCATAAATGCCAAAAAATTATGGACCATGCTCCATTAAAAAGAAGTTTCATTCATTCTCATCCCTGCTTTTATATTATCCATCAATCATGACCACTGTCCACATGATCATTGATACATTCCAGGCTCTAAAGTAGTTATCAAAATGTCACTGCACCATTTCATTACTTTACAGGACCCCCATATTCCCTGCAAGGACCCCCATATTCCCTGCAAGGGCCCCCAAATTCCCTGCAAGGACCCCCATATTCCCTGCAAGGACCCCCATATCCCCTGCAAGGACCCCCATATTCCCTGCAAGGGCCCCCATATTCCCTGCAAGGACCCCAAAATTCCCTGCAAGGACCCCCAAATTCCCTGCAAGGACCCCCATATCCCCTGCAAGGACCCCCAAATTCCCTGCAAGGACCCCCATATTCCCTGCAAGGACCCCCATATTCCCTGCAAGGACCCCCATATTCCCTGCAAGAGCCCCCATATTCCCTGCAAGGACCCCCATATTCCCTGCAAGGACCCCCATATTCCCTGCAAGGACCCCGGTATTCCCTGCAAGGGCCCCCATATTCCCTGCAAGGACCCCCATATTCCCTGCAAGGGCCCCCATATTCCCTGCAAGGACCCCCATATTCCCTGCAAGGGCCCCCAAATTCCCTGCAAGGGCCTCCATATTCCCTGCAAGGACCCCCAAATTCCCTGCAAGGACCCCCATATTCCCTGCAAGGGCCCTTCAAGTCAATTATATGGGGTCCCTGGACTGCGACATTTGTACATCAAGGTAAAACAATGATGTGGATGATAATACATTTTATTCAGCACACATGATGATGGCACATGACAGTATATAGATAACATGATAGGAATTGGGGGAAAACAGCTAAAGCACTATATAACACAACTACAATTTAAGGAAATCCATCTTCAGGGCCACTGAGCAGATCAGACAGGCCCCATATATACTACTCAACTTTTGATAGGGTTATTTTTATTTTTTCATGATGCAGGAAACTGATTCTCATAATGTCGAGTTCCGTATTCGACGTAATAAGTCCCAGGGTGCTCTCAAAATTAGAAATAGGGGGCCCATTAGAATATTATGTTGGTGAAAAAAACAGTTGAAAGATAAATTTTGTGGTTTATGGTGACAGCCTGAAATGTTTATATACGACAGATAAATGTTTATATTCGAGTGTGTATTCTATGCGAATAAATAAGTCTTGTGTACATTGATCAATCTGAAGGGGTGCTAATTGGGATTGTTCACTAGCCAATATATCAGCAAATATCGCTTATTAGAGCGGGGCGCTTATTACGTCGAATACGGTATATTGATATAAATAGAATGACATATCTGATTTCCCTATCAAAAGTTAAGTAGTACAAAACTGATACACTTGACATATTATGAGAATATTTATTAAATACAATGACATATCTGATAATCCCTATGAAAGGTTGAGTAGTATAACCATATATACCATAATGTTAAGTACACTGGTATACATTACAGTATCATAAAGAGAATATTTCAAGTATCACAATATCATTAAGTCAGCACTATTGGATATATATTTATGTATATATATATTATACACGTAGCACAGTGGTAACATCAAAGACTAATCTTTCAGGAGGAGGGTAATAATAGTAATAATAATAATAATAATAATAAAAAGTATAAACATATGAAGACAATCGTTTGCAAAAGAAACGACAACACAAAATGGAAAAAGGAACTCAACTGTGTGATTCTTAACAGATAACAGATATTATTAGGGCAACATTTTGATTAGTTTGTTGCTAATGAACATAACCAGGGCCTTGCAGACACAGGCAGGATCTGTGGATTGAGTGAGTGAGTGAGTATGGTTTTACGCCGCTTCTAGCAATATTCCAGCAATATCACGGCAGGGGACACCAGAAATGGGCTTCACACATTGTACCCATGTCGGGAATCAAACCCGGGTCTTCGGCGTGACGTCTGTGGATTGACATTAATCGGACATGTTATAACTCTTAATATCAACCATCGTCAGTACTTCATGGGGTTGTATACAGACACAGGCAGGATCTGTGGATTGACATTAATCAGACATGTTATAACTCTTAATATCAACCATCGTCAGTACTTCATGTGGTTGTATACAGAACACTCCTCTATCACCCGTGAATACGCAGCTGCTTTGCTGTGTAGTTGCTACTTTTAAGCACCAATTCAAACCAATTCAAACCACAACCTGATTCCAGCAGAAATATCCTGCAAAGCTGTTGCTCATCATGATCAACCCGTTACCACAACTTGGCCAATAGCAGATTTGCACAGAAAAGTCAGAAAAGTATTGAGGTAAAGGACTGTCCAATGTCTGGTCTGCCTTGTGTGACGTCAGCACGCAAACATCACGAAATGCTCCGCTTGTTTAAGCGACAAGCCTTCGCCACAAGAACCTGTCTGAAGGAGAACTGGATCTCATAGAGACAATGGTTTAGTCTATCTATATTTCGGTTACCCGGCAAACAATAAGATGTCGTGAGTTGAATGTGAAAGGTGAGCTTCAGTAACTATTTAACTACAGTTGGTAATGCAACAGATTACAGCCTGAGCCATGTTACAATTGTGTGACATCCACTAATTCACATGTTTGCAAAAAGGACCTGACATACAAATACCTGTGTTCAACCAGACCAGATGCCAACTGGTATCCCACCTTGGCTAGTGCATCAATATTACCAACACACCTTCCACAATGTCACTGTCTCCTGTGGGTAATATTTCTGCCATTCAAAATAGATGAGGGAAATGATTTCATTTTGAGCTTTCACAACCTCAAAAAGATTATGTTATAAAAACAAACAACTCTCAATTGAAACAAGAGGTCATGCTGATCGTAACTGTCAAAATATTTATGCCTTTTTTTTCATGATCTATAAAGGGCAGATAACTCATCTACAAAGGGGAAATAACTCATGGTAGTTGTGCTGTCAA
This sequence comes from Haliotis rufescens, assembly GCF_023055435.1. Classification (NCBI taxonomy): domain Eukaryota; kingdom Metazoa; phylum Mollusca; class Gastropoda; order Lepetellida; family Haliotidae; genus Haliotis; species Haliotis rufescens. The sequence goes on from NW_025963868.1 coordinate 24,062,790, forward strand.
ATTCTGTGTACAGTTTTTTTTGTATTTAGTTTTTTTAAATAATGAACGTCCATTTCTTCAAACACTAAACACATAACAATTAAAACACCATTCTAAAATGTGAATGTGACAATTCCATACAATCTCAAACAATTCAAAGCACCATTTGACAGCATAACATAATGACCATGTTTTCTACAAAGAAGTTATTATTTGTTCTATACATGACATAATCACCAACTGGAGCCTGAGTATGTGCTCAACTGGTGGTCAAACAATCAGAGAGCTCATTGAACAAGTGACCCAAATTCAATACTCGCGAAACCTATTTTCATGTTAACCAACACTATCAGAGATGCCAACCCGAATAGTGGCAAGTACAAATATATGAGATAATCATTTATTGGTAATTTATTCATCCAAACTCCTCAAAATGTGAAAACATTTCCATCACAATCATGGAGTTGGTAGGGGTGGCCAGTCGTCTAAAGTGCCGCAATTCGCTGTGCAGAGTTGCATCCCTTGGGTACCCCAGAATCCTGTGATCATGGGTTTGTTTTGGTTTGGTTTGTTGTTTAACACCACACTCAGCAATATTCCAGCTATATGCCGGCGGTCCTGAATCTGGACCAGACAATCCAGTCATTGACATCATGAGCATCAATCCACGCAATTCGGATACGATGACATGCACCAACCATGGGTTTGTATCCTGGTTCGCCCCGATAATGTTTCCAGCTTTGTCAGCCCCATACTCATGCTGGTGGGTTTCACCAAAGCGGCAAACGTCTGAGACCTGCATCACTTTGGATTTTCCTCCAACATTAAGCTGACACGCCGTGATATAACTGAAATATTGTTCAAAGCAGCATTAAACCCAACTCACTCACTCAAACATGTTACTGACTGATTGGTAACTGGTTACATGTGTCTCAATACCTGTAGCAAGGGCATTACTGGCCTCAATTACTGATGATGCTTTTTGAGTGAGTGAGTGAGCTTTTAACAGTATTCCAGTTATATTGCGGCGTGTCAGCTTAATGTGGGAGAAAACCCCAAAGTGATGCAGGTCTCAGACGTTTACCACTTCGGTGAAACTCACGAGCATGGGTATGGTGCTGACAAACCTAGAAACATAATCGGGGCGTACCGGGATTCGAACCCACAATCATAGGTTTCTGGTGTGCCCAAGGGACGCAACTCTGCACAGAGAATCGGGGCATCTTAGACAATTGGGCCACCCGTGCCCCTGATGATGCTTTGTGACTAAATTCATAAGATATTTCACTTTATGATATTGGTGAAATTTGGAATATCATTGGAATATCGTAATGATTCTGCCAACAGTTCCATAATGGCCAGTGGCATATCTGTGATATGATGACTTTAAAGCACAGCAAAGTAATGGTTTTGGATTTATGACAGGACGCAGCATCAATCCATGAATCAACAAATACACATACAGAGAGGGGACACTGGAGTTCAAGCCTTTAACAGGCTTCCAGCTGTCATTTTCAAGGCTTTTCCGGGTTGGGTTTTTAGACTTAGTCTGTCAATATTTGTAAAAAACAAGCACACTATATATTAGTCGTAAGACCTAAAATGTAGTTTGAACATAAATACATGTAGTTTTGTACAAATTCAAGGCTTTTCAAGCTATTTTGGTGCTTTTCATGGTTGTCACTAAAAATAAAGGCTTTTCAAGGTAGACACTAACAATCAAGAGAGACAGTAAAATTCAAGGCCTTTATAAGCCTTGCTAACCCTTGTTGACAAGCCACACTTACAAGGTGTATTAACATCATATTCTTACAAGCAGACAACAAACAAAGAGGTCATATACAATCCACTTCTCAAAGATCAGGTGAGCTAATATCATATTACTCAAAAGAAGTTAAGAAACACACATTTCACTTGACTATAGTTAATATGTTGTGGTCTTAACGTCTATTGAGTAGTTTATACTTAAGCAAAAATATAACATATTCATTCAAAATCATATGTAATGTAAAGCAATTCTTGAAGAATGGAAATGATTTAAAAAATATTTTGCCCCTAATGCGATTAAATCAGATCTATTTGTGTTACAGCTAGTCCTGCACCATGACTGGGGAATATATTTATTTCATAAAAAAATAATGTAGATATGTATACAAAAGCAAGTCTAGCCAGCTCTATTCCACAGCATCGGGGAAAATTATTTGTTTAATTTTAGAGTCAAGAAGGGTATTGTGTAATATAAGATTTCATAGACGACATGTTAGTCTATGTTATGGCAAGAAAACATTGATAAAACCTGTAAATGCCCATGCTGGTTCAACATGGAACTTGAACGTGTGAAGTAAGTTGGTTGCCAGAAAGAATATTTTGGAGAGGCCCCACTTTGTCGACACAATTTCTTCACTGACATCAAGCTTCAAGAGCATGTAAAACAAAAGTTTTCTTTAAAAATGATATAAAACATATTGAATTCAATGAAACAAATAAACAATAAATTGCAACAAAAGTCACTGTAAATCTTCTGAAAAGTGGATTTTGCGGGATTAAAAACTTGGGACCCATTCCACAAAATGATTGTAGCACTACGACTGTTGGAAATCAATGTTAAAGTATGCAAGTTACAATCATCTTAGCACTACAGCTGTCGTAAGTCTATGTTAAAGTATGGGAGTTACGGTCATCTTAGCACTACGACTGTCACGTGTCTATGTTAAAGTATGGGAGTTGCGGTCATCTTAGCACTACGACTGTCATATGTCTATGTTAAAGTATGGGAGTTACGGTCATCTTAGCACTACAGCTGTCGTAAGTCTATGTTAAAGTATGGGAGTTACGGTCATCTTAGCACTACGACTGTCACGTGTCTATGTTAAAGTATGGGAGTTACGGTCATCTTAGCACTACAGCTGTCGTAAGTCTATGTTAAAGTATGGGAGTTGCGGTCATCTTAGCACTACGACTGTCATACGTCTATGTTAAAGTATGGGAGTTACGGTCATCTTAGCACTACAGCTGTCGTAAGTCTATGTTAAAGTATGGGAGTTGCGGTCATCTTAGCACTACGACTGTCATACGTCTATGTTAAAGTATGGGAGTTACGGTCATCTTAGCACTACAGCTGTCGTAAGTCTATGTTAGAGTATGGGAGTTACGGTCATCTTAGCACTACGACTGTCATGCGTCTATGTTAGAGTATGGGAGTTACGGTCATCTTCGCACTACGACTGTCATGCGTCTATGTTAAAGTATGGGAGTTACGGTCATCTTAGCACTACGACTGTCATGCATCTATATTAGAGTATGGGAGTAGCGGTCATCTTTGCACTACGAATGTCATGCGTCGTAGTTAGAGTATGGGAGTTACGGTCATCTTAGCTCTACGGCTGTCAAGCGTGTATGTTAAAGTATGGGAGTTGCGGTCATCTTAGCACTACGACTGTCATGCCTCTATGTTAAAGTATGGGAGTTACGGTCATCTTAGCACTACGACTGTCATGCGTCTATGTTAAAGTATGGGAGTTACGGTCATCTTCGCACTACGACTGTCATACGTCTATGATAGAGTATGAGAGTTACGGTCATCTTAGCACTACGACTGTCATGCGTCTATGTTAGAGTATGGGAGTTACGGTCATCTTAGCACTACGACTGTCATGCGTCAAAGTTAGAGTATGGGAGTTACGGTCATCTTAGCTCTACGGCTGTCATGCGTGTATGTTAAAGTATGGGAGTTGCGGTCATCTTAGCACTACGACTGTCATGCGTCTATGTTAAAGTATGGGAGTTACGGTCATCTTAGCACTACGACTGTCATGCGTCTATGTTAAAGTATGGGAGTTACGGTCATCTTCGCACTACGACTGTCATACGTCTATGATAGAGTATGAGAGTTACGGTCATCTTAGCACTACGACTGTCATGCGTCTATGTTAGAGTATGAGAGTTACGGTCATCTTAGCACTACGACTGTCATGCGTCTATGTTAGAGTATGGGAGTTACGGTCATCTTCGCACTACGACTGTCATACGTCTATGATAGAGTATGAGAGTTACGGTCATCTTAGCACTACGACTGTCGTGTCTATGTTAGAGTATGGGAGTAACGGTCATCTTAGCACTACGACTGTCATGCGTCTATGTTAGAGTATGAGAATTACGGTCATCTTAGCACTACGACTGTCATGCGTCTATGTTAAAGTATGGAGTTGCGGTCATCTTAGCACTACGACTGTCGTGTCTATGTTAGAGTATGGGAGTAACGGTCATCTTAGCACTACGACTGTCATGCGTCTATGTTAGAGTATGGGAGTTACGGTCATCTTAGCACTATGACTGTCATGCGTCTATGTTAAAGTATGGGAGTTGCGGTCATCTTAGCACTACGACTGTCATGCGTCTTTGTTAAAGTATGGGAGTTACGGTCATCTTAGCACTATGACTGTCATGCGTCTATGTTAGAGTATGGGAGTTACGGTCATCTTAGCACTACGACTGTCATGCGTCTATGTTAGAGTATGGGAGTTACGGTCATCTTCGCACTACGACTGTCATGCGTCTATGTTAGAGTATGAGAGTTACGGTCATCTTAGCACTACGACTGTCATGCGTCTATGTTAGAGTATGGGAGTTACAGTCATCTTAGCACTACGACTGGCATGCGTCTATGTTAAAGTATGGGAGTTGCGGTCATCTTCGCAGTACAATCACTTTGTGAAATAGGACCCTGTAAGCCCTACAAACAAATTTTACAGAGATTAACAGCTCAATAAAAATATGTCACCTTAAAAAGATTATCAGCTCCACGAGCTTGGGAGGAGTCAACTGACGGTAGTCAGCTGTATCACCAGCTTCAAAAATATGCTTCACTTTACAAAAGAATCTCTCAGCAATGTCACTGTTTCACAAGTTGAATTTTTAGGAGATGTGTTACAAAATGTATGGAAACAAAATTCTATCCAATATCAGACTTTTGAACTGATTCATTACTGCCAGCACTTTGGTTCCTGACTAGCCGAAGTTGCAGAGAAATAGCCTACAATGATCTACTATCAGAAGTCTGTTCCCCACTCAATCTACAAACACACATTTAAGAGAATATGTACAAGTATTTAAACATTCATCCTTCATAAATTGGTGATAGATTATATAGGCATAATATTGTAGGTTTTCATGATGTGAGTGTAACGAGACTGTCAGAATAATATTTAGTTAGTTCAAACAGGAGAATTAGCCAGAGATTGTCCTCCGGCCAGGACCTGTTAAACAAAGCAATTTTATCACAACGATAATCAAATTCGTAAATGCTGTGGTTATATAGTGTGGGTATTATGACAATTGTAGCCCTTATCTGATCGTAACTTCCACACTGAAAGATAAATGAATGACAGTCTTAGCATGAAGATTGCTTTGTAGAATGGAGCTCAGGTCTGGTGTCTCGTTCCGGAAGCTATCTTGGTGCTATGACTTGTCACAAGTTTATGTTCAAGTAAAGGAGTTACGATCATCTTAGTGCTAAGATTGCTTTGAGGAATAAGCCCTTTCCACAAAGTGATCTTAGATCTGAGACTGTCACAAGTTTATGTTAAAGTAAAGGAGTTACGATCATCTTAGTGCTAAGAATGCTTTGAGGAATAAGCCCTTTCCACAAAGTGATCTTAGATCTGAGACTGTCACAAGTTTATGTTAAAGTAAAGGAGTTACGATCATCTTAGTGCTAAGAATGCTTTGAGGAATAAGCCCTTTCCACAAAGTGATCTTAGATCTGAGACTGTCACAAGTTTATGTTAAAGTATAGGAGTTACGATCATCTTAGTGCTAAGACCACTTTATGACACAACCGGGAACACTGACGATTGTTTTTTATCATCCAAAACTGCTTCCACAAGAGATATTGCTTGGGTGAGATCAAGCAATATCATCTTGGAGATATTACTACATTGAAAATAAATCTCAAGACTTTGCAGGCCATGATGTCTCAATAAAAGACATCACTAATCTCTCTGCAACTGAAAGTGGTTAGCTGTACTTTGAACACTGAAGACACCGCTCGTTACTGATTACGAACTGAAAAGTCGGTTGAAGGAGTTTGGATGATAAATAGAATACCATTGTCTTTTGATATCAAATATATCAACACTCGAATTTTAAACTTTCGTTAACTCAGGTTGATATTTTTCAATTCAAAAGACACTCGGGTGAGATTCTCTACATTGCTTGTCTCCCCTGCCAACAGTCTGTAGTCTTCTGTGACACAGCCCAGGGATTTCTAGGATGTATGAAAATGACATATACATGGTTGATGAACACATAGTGATTAAATTCTTACAGAAACAATCATAGCACATGGTTGGTTATATAAAGAAGACATGGTTTCAAAACAATATTTTTTCACATTGCAAAAATCAGTTTGTTGATCCCTCCAGCACATGACACTGTACATCATGACAAAATATTATATAAATTAATCATAAAACCATTTCAACTTTCTTAATATACATTTTTGCAATTGTCATTATTGAAAATAACATTATTACCAAAAAAGAAAATACTTAAAAAAGATATTCAAAAACTGAAATTTCAGAACCATTTCAAAAATTAAGGAGATCTTACCATTTACTAGACATTTTTATGGCTAATTTCTTATATTGAGTACATAAGACTTTCTTTTTAATAATTTGGTTGATGGATTTCTGGTCTCAAAACCTTCGGTCAGAGGTCGAAATGAAAGCAAAAAATTCCATTAGTCCTTTCAATGTTTAATTTTAATTTTCATATAATTATTGGTTTAGTAGAATGATATTTCTTTCTCAAATTGTCTATTCTTCAATTTGAAATAATACTGATAAAGTCATTCTACAGGAAACAAAGCTAGGAATAGTATTCATCGTTTTTAAGCATACAGGTTTTTAAGCATACATTTACGGGTCATTGAGCGAGGGATGTATAGAGATCACTTCTAATGTTGAAACTGTATTGATACAAACTTATGAAGATTACCATGGTTACGATGGGGATATAGAGGGCAGAAAATTCAATTTTAGACATCTAATGGATCGGCCAAGTTTATATTTAACATTAAGTTGATTAAATGCAGGTCTAGATAGGATTTTTAAAAATCTAATCACATAGAGAAGAACTGATTTTGTTGTGAATAAATATATCGATATATCATGATATTTTCGAGTCAATAAATCGATACTAAATATACAAACAATGACACCCAACTTTGAGCATGTATCACATGTCCGGGCAACCATTTACAAATTATTTTTTTCATTTGTGTTACTATCAGACTCAGTGGTAGTAACAGGCTTTAAATGGGTTTATTCCTTTTTGTCCCTCATTCCTGAAGTTTTGAGTTGGCTCTCTGTAAACATATTAATAAAAAATATAACACCTTAACAAACTTCAACAAACAACAAAAATATCATTTGATTTGCCATTTGACAAACTAAACATGCTGGTATTCAAATAATAATCTTTAATCAACCTTCAAAAGAATCAAAATCTAATTAAAATATCTTTTGTCTGAGTCAAACATAACAAAACAAGCAAAAAATAGGTTGAAACGTAATCCTTAACAACATACTATTTCCCTTAAGACTACATATCCTTAGGCAGGATAAGGCAGAATCAATCAATTGTCTTGTAAAAACTTCTAAGATTACAGGGGTGGTCGGGTAGCCTAGTGGTTAAAGTTTCAGATCGATACATCACCTACCGATACTCTCATCGCGATACACTGAATCATTACACTCCTAACAATAAGCAGCAGATTTTTCATTTTATGCTTGAAGGAATTTCAACATAACTTCATGCTAAACAATATATTCTATACCCATCGTATGCTTATGATGGTTTTTAGTTCTGGTACTCTTAAGCAGCAAGCCGATCCGGGTCTATCAGTGGTCATTGGTCAGGTGTCTCTGAGAAGTCACACGACCGACGACGAGAGACAGAGATCTGCCAAGGTGTCAAGGCCAACTGAGTTCACTGTACTGTTCAAGGTCGTGGGATTGGGGTGGGAGGCTACAGGCATAGCTTGGGGCACCACGGAGCTCATGCTGGTCATCGGAACATACTTATCACACGCGTTGGCGTAATATTCATGCAAATGGTTAAGTGGCATCGGCGGTAACGGCAATGGTGGAGGTGGGTGTGAGTACTGGGCACTCATCTCCACGTCAGCGTTGGTGTAGGAGCTGATCAGTGCCGTCGTAGCTGCTGCCTCTGCAGACATGACATCACTGTGTTTCTTCATGTGCGCTTTCAGAGAATTCGAATGTCTGTACTTCTGCCCACAGATCTGACACGAGTATGGAAAAGCGTTTTCGTGAATTCGTCTGTGGCGCTTCAAATTTCGGTGATCGCTGAAGCGGGTTCCACAGTCCGTACACATGAACGGCCGCTCTCCGTAGTGGATGCTCCGCCGATGGGATTTCATACTCTGGTAATGATTAAACGCCTGGCCGCAGACGTCACAAAGGTATTCCTGGAGATGGTAGCAAGTTCGGTGGTGACTGAGCAGCCCCGCTTGTTGCGAAAACGTCTTGCCGCATTTATCACACACGTAGTCCCGTTGTTCGCTATGAATCTGCTTGTGGCGTCGCAGGAAGTCGTATTTGTACGTGCGATAGTTGCACCCCTCCTCCTCGCACTCAAACGGGCTGTTGTTGTTGTGGACCTCTAGACAATGGTTACGTAGCTCACGCTCAGTCTTAGTTACGATGTTACAGGACCTGCACTTCAGGTGGAAGGCGTTTGAGTGAACTGTCCGCATGTGTCGCGTGAGGTTTGACTTGCGGATGTAGGCCACACCACACTGGGTGCATCGGAAGGCGTTGTGTTCCGAGCTGGTTTCTATGTGGTTCTGGAGGTCGTCTGACGTTTCAAACGTTGAAGTGCATCCTGGACATTTCAGCTTCCCCGCCTTGTCTCGCTTGGTGTGCTTTGGCTTGATCTTCTGTTTACGACGCCCCATTAGCCACTTCATTACCGCAGTGTTCTTCTTGTGGGGCCACATTCGACGGCGGCTTTCGTACGACTTCTTTTCTTCCTCATCTGAAATCAAAAGGGTTGAAATATTTCTACATTGACAATATTTAAACATACTGAATATATCGAAAACTTTGTTCCACAAAGCGATCTTTAGAAAAGGAGATTGTAACCCCCACACTTCAATTATAACAGCTGTAGCACTGAGATCACTTTGTGGAATGAGACCCAGATACAAGCACACCGGGGTAGTGAGGCTCTATTATTCTGCCCTGGAATCCCCACATGGAGACTAGCCCACCAGGGTAGTGGAGAATTATTCTGCCCTGGAATCCCCACATGGAGACAAGCACACCAGGGTAGTGGAGAATTATTCTGCCCTGGAATCCCCACATGGAGACAAGCACACTGGGGTAGTGCAGAATTATTCTGCCCTGTAAACCAAACATGGAGACAAGCACACTGGGGTAGTGGAGAATTATTCTGCCCTGGATCCCCACATGGAGACAAGCACACTGGGGTAGTGGAGAATTATTATGCCCTGGAATCCCCACATGGAGACAAGCACATTGGGGTAGTGGAGAATTATTCTGCCCTGTAAACCCAACATGGAGACAAGCACATTGGGGTAGTGGAGAATTATTCTGCCCTGGATCCCCACATGGAGACAAGCACACCAGGGTAGTGGAGAATTATTCTGCCCTGGAATCCCCACATGGAGACAAGCACACTGGGGTAGTGGAGAATTATTATGCCCTGGAATCCCCACATGGAGACAAGCACATTGGGGTAGTGGAGAATTATTATGCCCTGGAATCCCCACATGGAGACAAGCACTGGGTAGTGGAGAATTATTATGCCCTGGAATCCCCACATGGAGACAAGCACTGGGTAGTGGAGAATTATTCTGCCCTGGAATCCCCACATGGAGACAAGCACACCAGGGTAGTGGAGAATTATTCTGCCCTGGAATCCCAACATGGAGACAAGCACTGGGTAGTGGAGAATTATTATGCCCTGGAATCCCCACATGGAGACAAGCACTGGGTAGTGGAGAATTATTATGCCCTGGAATCCCAACATGGAGACAAGCACTGGGTAGTGGAGAATTATTCTGCCCTGGAATCCCCACATGGAGACAAGCACACCAGGGTAGTGGAGAATTATTCTGCCCTGGAATCCCCACATGGAGACAAGCACACTGGGGTAGTGGAGAATTATTATGCCCTGGAATCCCCACATGGAGACAACCACATTGGGGTAGTGGAGAATTATTATGCCCTGGAATCCCCACATGGAAACAACCACACCGGGGTAGTGGAGAATTGTTATGCCCTGGAATCCCCACATGGAGACAAGGACACTGGCGTTGTGGAGAATTATTATGCCCTGGAATCCCCAGAATGTTGAAAGCACCGTACCAATTACGGTACAAAATTATGTACATACATTACAAAATTGATTTCCTCGGAAAATACTAGCCATAGTTCCTAGTCGGCCGTAGCTTATTATTAATGATATCCTACCTGGTATGTATTCCTCCTCATCCTCCACATCCTCCTCGTCCTCTATATTCACCTCCTCGTCTTCATCGTCCGCTGGTTGCAGCGTCACCTTTTCCTCACTCACCTCCGTCTTCACTGCACCATCACCTCCCACAACCTCACCATCAGATCGAGGCTCGGACGGAACTGGAGCGATTTTGATCTTCGGCGGGCGGCCCCTCTTGGCATATTTCTTTTTGTATCTGCGCCTTGGTCGTCCGCGGCGTTTAATGGGTGGGTTGACAAACTCCTGCTCGTCTTCGGACATCTGCGTGGACTTGTCCCGACTGTATTCAGCATTGTACCCCTCCATGCCATATTTTTTTATAGTCACCTGACGAGATGGATATAAAACATGAATTAGGTGAGCAAAATATTGAGCCGTTGTGATGACACGATTCAGCAGCTTCTCAGCAGTTGCGATGTTGTTGATTTTTGCATGTGCAATTTTATTAAAAGGTGAGCATATGCTGTGCCACCAGTGGCACCTGTCACAAACACATGCAAAGGCAAGTCAACTGTTTACTTGTAAAAACACAGAAAATATGGTACAAGTCAAAATTGGGAATGGCGTCAGACATCATGTTTGTCACTGATGAGAAAATTTGGAAAAGTCCTCCTCATATTTACTGTATAACTTTTTGCAAAAAAATTACCCAAGCCTTGCATATTGTAACCATGGTAACAGCAGCTGACAGCCTCGTGGCAATCAGAGGACACCTGCAGGTACTCCTACCTGTACTCCCCCTGTAGCCAGCAAGTCAGGGTGCACGTCGCTGGCCTCGAGGCCGGACTTGTGGCACTGGGTGATGTAGTCTTCACATGCTGTGTAGATGTCCGACAGCATCAGGCGTTTGGCTGCCATGGCAACGAATGGTGCAACAGCCAGGTCAAAACATAGAATTCCTAAAAACAACACATAAGTATTTATTTGCATTATCATATTTTCGTACAAGATGTTGACAAATAAAGAAAATACATTCAGAATCTCACAATAGGAATTGATTATAATTTCAGAATTGATCATTGGTTTTAAATTACAAGTTGATCAATTAGGAGATAAACCCAGTGTGTTTTCAATGCATAGGTATCAAATGCAGATTTGATACTCATAAATTTCATTTGAAACCTAAAGCGATAGTATTCTTCACTATGCTCATGAACCTCTGGGACAAAATGGTCTTTAGAACAATTATAAACCTCTTGTCGTTTAACTATGTATCTTACACCATCAACAAAGTTCATTTCTGAACATGCTGAACAAACATTCAAAAAGACCTTTTACATAATGAGTGAGTGAGTAAGGTTTTACACCGCTTTTAGCAATATTCCAGCAATATCACGGCGGAAGACACCAGAAATGGGCTTCACACATTGTACCCATGTCGGGAATCGAACACGGGTCTTCGGCGTGACGAGCGAACGCTTTAACCACTAGGCTACCCGACCGCCCCCCTTTTACATAAAGTCCTTGGGACTTGGGCTGGAACAAATCCAACTTTACTACCCAGGTACCCAGCCCCCTATTACCCGACCCTACCCGGGTACCCAGCCCCCTAATACCCGACCCTACCCGGGTACCCAGCCCCCTAATACCCGACCCTACCCAGGTACCCAGCCCCCTATTACCAGACCCTACCCGGGTACCCAACCCCCTATTACCCGACCCTACCCGGGTACCCAGCCCCCTAATACCCGACCCTACCCAGGTACCCAGCCCCCTATTACCCGACCCTACCCGGGTACCCAGCCCCCTATTACCCGACCCCACCCGGGTACCCAGCCCCCTATTACCCGACCCTACCCGGGTACCCAGCCCCCTATTACCCGACCCTACCTGGGTACAAAGCCCACTATTACCCGACCCTACCCGGGTACCCAGCCCCCTATTACCAGACCCTACCCGGGTACCCAGCCCCCTATTACCCGACCCTACCCAGGTACCCAGCCCCCTATTACCCGACCCTACCCCTATTACCAGACCCTACCCGGGTACCCAGCCCCCTATTACCCGACCCTACCCAGGTACCCAGCCCCCTATTACCCGACCCTACCCGGGTACCCAGCCCCCTATTACCCGACCCTACCCGGGTACCCAGCCCCCTATTACCCGACCCTACCCAGGTACCCAGCCCCCTATTACCAGACCCTACCCGGGTACCCAACCCCCTATTACCCGACCCTACCCGGGTACCCAGCCCCCTATTACCCGACCCTACCCGGGTATCCAGCCCCCTATTACCCAACCCTACCCAGGTACCTGCTGTAGGTTTCAAGAGTTGGGTACAAAACAGCTGATTGGGAATTGATTTACAGGAGCCCTGGCAAATACTATTTTGATACACATATAAAATGATCTGATACACTGAAGCTGACTGAAAATTTAAATTTACACAAACATATAAAAGTCAGAAGCAATGTGTGCATAGTCAGAAAGAAATGTGAACGTTAGTGACTTGTAGTGCAGCGACGTAGTCTTATCGTTATTGTCATAAAACAATAAATCATGTGACTAACCCACGGGTCTGGTAGTCCTGAGGGCACCCAGGTCCTGCTCAGTACGCCCCCCTCCCCCCCTCACCCCCTCTACCTTAATACCTGGGTTACCAGCCCTACTTGGGACCATACACCATACATCATTTCAAACTATCAATATTTTTCGGCTGATGTGTCAAGTTAACATGGTTAAAGGACTCCCTGTCAACGAGGTCTCACTGTTAGGGGCGTGATTAATTGGATATTTTAGTATCAATATATTGACTCAAAAGTATCACAATTTATCACAGGAGTCGATTTAATTGCTGACCCATTGGCCCGTGGCCAGTTAACATTACATGGTTAAAATTACAAAAGTCTTGCTGACACGTAAAGTAGATGATCCGTCTGGCTAGTCCAAATTTCTCCCCTTCTCCGTGTATGTTTGATTTTTTAATTGGACCATCTTGGTTGTAGGAGAGCTGGTCGCCATTTTGTAATGTTGGGTACAACAACATCTTAATTTGCTCATAAATCACCATGAATTGAGGCAAATGGAAGCCAAGATTTAATCTCAGAGTGCAGGAAAAAACGTTTTAGGGGTGAGGAGTTCTAACATTCGAAGAGCCCCACTAGGTAGCCATGAGACGTCAGGTTCAGCCACTACGCGGCCTCCACCATTTACTTATAGGCCAGTCAACTTGGAGAAGGGCCAGTAACTTTTAAAAGGAGCAAGCCCTGCTGGCTACATACAAATTTGTAGTTAAATCTAACCCTGATATCTGTGAATGTGAGTGAGTTTGGTTTTACGCAGCTTTTAGCAATATTCCAGCAATATCACGGCGGGGGACACCAGAAATGGGCTTCACACATTGTACCCATGTCAGGATTCGAACCCGGGTCTTCGGCGTGACGAGCGAACGCTTTAACCACTACGCTACCCGACCGCCCCATGATATCAATTTATCCATTAAAGTTAAAGTAATTATTCTGTATGTGTATTGATACCTATGTAGACCTGCAATTAATTAATTTAATGCTAAATACATGTATCATGTGTATGAGTGAGTGAGTGAGTGAGTGGGTGAGTGAGTGAGTATGGTTTTACGCCGCTTTTAGCAATATTCCAGCAATATCACGGCGGGGGACACCAGAAATGGGCTTCACACATTGTACCCATGTCGGGAATCGAACCCGGGTCTTCGCGTGACGAGCGAATGCTTTAACCACTAGGCTACCCGACCGCGCCCCATGTGTATGAACTGGGCTGATCCGGTTAAATGTTTAAACTGAATTTTCTGACCTATCATTCACCATAATAACCATGGTAATCTCAGCAAATGTAGACATTTCTTTGGCAGCAGATTATTAATTAATTAATGTGCCTTGTGTTTGTGTGTTTGTTTGTTGTTTAACGCTGCACTCAGCAATATTCCAGCTATATGGCTGCGGTCTGTAAATAATCGAGTCTGGACCAGACAATCAAGTGATTGATATCATGAGCATCAATCCACGCAATTGAGATAAGATGACATACATCAAACCAAGTCAGCGAGCCTGACCACACAATCCTGTTAGTGGCCTCTTACGACAAGCATAGTCACCTTTTACAGCAAGCATGGGTTGCTGAAGACCTATTCTACCCCGGATCTTCACGAGAGAGAGAGAGAGAGAGAGAGGGAGAGAGAGAGAGAGAGAGACACAGAGAGAGAGAGAGAGAGAGACAGACAGACAGACAGACAGACAGACAGAGATATGTAGATATGTAATGTTAGGACGAGGAAGGTCATCACTGAACCTGAACACTATAATGCTCGTTCATGTCAGGAAATATACAACGCCGACTTAGTTCCTTAATTATGTGAAACTTCCTGATTGTCAATGGTCAGGCTGTTATGACAAATCATCAACAGATAATCTTTCTGAACGATGTTGCTATGTCACATGCAATTTCATTAGCACTGACAGTGTTTCCTAACCTCAAGGTTTTAACTTCTCTCTGCAAGTGCATTCAGTGATAAGAATCCTCGATGTGAAGCATTATTTCATTGTCAGGTGAGACTTTTTGCATTTTGGTGTACCAATTCCTCTTTCCCAAACACGAATCAGGTTCCCCCCGATTATGTTTCTAGGTTTGTCAGCACCATACCCATGCTTGTGGGTTTCACCGAAGTGGTAAATGTCTGAGACCTGCATCTCAGTGTGTGTGGCTGCTTGTACTAGTCCGAACTAATGACAATTTATAGTGCTAGCTCACTGAGATACCATGTTGCAGTTTAACATGAATGCCCCACTCAGACACAGTATGCTGACTCTGAGCTAACCAGTCCTTGCTTTAGCCTCTTAATGCCAAGCGCCAGACAGGGTAACAACAAGTACCATCTTTTAACGTCTTTTAGTATGACATGGCCGGGGACCAAACCCCGGACCTTCCGCTCTCCAGGTGGACGCTCTACCACTAGACCACGGAGTCGGTCACTCTCATTATGTACATCACTTGCTTGATAAAGTCGTTAGCATCAACACCGAAACATTGCCCCAATTGTAATAAAGAAGTAGCTTACCCTCAAGCTCTTGTCCTTGTGCTTGATAAGTTAACAAGTAAATTCTGGACTGTAAATGTAGTAATTTCATCACAGATTCCACTCATCTTCCCGAGGCAAGGGAGTTAACTGACTTTAAAAGTCCAGTTCCCACCCTTATTATAGAGTTATATTTTGGCTGAACTAACGAGTCTATACACAATCAAAATCGTGTTAAGAAATCGAAATGTGCACCGCCAACTCGGCATCAACAGATATTTTTCAAATCTTTTCATGTTTTGAATCAAGGTGCTCATGTGATTTGCTGCACTTCGCAAAGCAAGACCCGTTCTATTACAACATAGACCTTGATTATTGATCAGATCGTCTTGACCATGTTGACAGGGGCGCAGCCATTTTGTTTGAATCACATGCAAGTGATATGAGAGGTGGAATCAGGACATAGAAGGGACATAACTCATCATAGCCACTGGTGGTGCTACGATCTAACCCAGAAATTTCAGCCTAGTTTGGGAAGGGTGGAAACTTGACTTTTATAGTCTGTTAACTCCCTTGCCTTTTGTCTTAACTTTTGTCTTAATGATGCGTAAAACGGGCAGATAAACACGAAATGGACTTCATTCTCAATAGAACCATTGTTACATGGCCGACAAAAGTGTTGTGAATAAACAATATCCTCGCTTCTGCCCAGATTTCTCCGTATAGGCAATTCACTTAATCTTAACGGGGAAAACATATGTCTATGGTCGCTATTTCTAAAAGCTGTAAGTGTAACATAATATTCTATATGCAATTATATCTTAACGTGTGAATAATATCTTTATTTACAAGACTCATAAATTTTCATCTGGATACTCTGTTTGTTACAATCCAACAAACGCTGTCTAAACAGCTCAAGAATGTTCAATTAACATCACCAATATTCTGTTCGTGCCACACATAACCAAATCCGTAAATGTCGAGTAAATATTTAACAAGAGTTGCCCAGGTAATTCTACCACATTCATCCAGCTTCTTCATTAACAAAATAAACTGTCGGTGATATCTGCGAGATAGATGTTTAATGACTCCCCAAAACAAATTTACAAAAATTAGTATGAAAAGTTTCGACAGTTTGACGAGCTTTGCAAACCCAGATCTCCGCACCATAAAGAATAATCAGGTTTATCTTAATATCAAACAAAAAATGTTACCTGGAATATTTACAATGTGAAACTGCAGCTTTTTAATGGCAAACATTGACTTTAATCTTTAGGGTATCAATGCATTTAGACCAAGACAATCCATTTGAAAACAGAACACCCAGATAACTATATAGTTAGTACTAATATTAATATGCATATCATTTAAAACCATCATTGATCATCATCATTATCATCATCATCAAAATGCCACCTCTTCTAAACACCAAAATTTCAGTTTAAGACATGTCAATTTCAAGTCCCCACATTTTATAAAAATTAGATAAAATAGGCTTAAAACAATTTAAGAATTGGTTCTCAGGTAGTGACTTTTGAAAACATAGTGTGGGCGGGTGTTTTTTGTGTTTTTTTGCTTGTTCAAACTTTTAGGTAACCAAATAAACAGTTGTGTACCATCAACCTGGGTAAAGGCTACCTACATAAACAAGCATACTAACTCCTATTGCCGCCATTACCATAACACAAGATGCGCAGTAAAGCAGTACGCATAAAAAGGGAAGTAACTGCATGTTATATTGGATCACATTATTTAAACAAATGGGATTTTTATTAAAAAAATATTTGAAAATGGAAATAAAAACGAAACGTGCAGCAAACTTGATGATGATACGGGCGGTGCCTGAGAACCAAGATTATTATTTTTTTAGCCATATAACTCTTTCTGTGCAGACCTTTACAGTTGCATCAAATATACACAAATCATAGGTCAGTGAATTCCTCGCTACTCACTACTTCCTATCAAAGACTGTAATTCAAGGATAAACATCATGTACAGAAAGAGACTCAACACACAGCCCTGTCGAACGCCGCTCAGTGATTAAAAATAGTCTGGTGTTTTTGTTACATTTGGTAAATGTGAAAAATATAAATAGTTTTAATGCGAAAAATATGTTAATTAATTGTGATATTTTTATATTTTTGTCTATGACACTTCTAGGTTAACACTTTTAATGTCGAAAAAAATAGGTTCATTTCCGTGTGAACTTGCCCTTTAATATCAAACAAAAAATGTTACCTGGAATATTTACAATGTGAAACTGCAGCTTTTTAATGGCAAACATTGACTTTATTCTTGAGGGTATCAATGCATTTAGACCAAGACAATCCATTTGAAAACAGAACACCAAGATAACTATATAGTAAGTACTAATATTAATATGCATATAATTTAAAACCATCATTGATCATCATCATTATCATCATCATCAAAATGCCACCTCTTCTAAACACCAAAATTTCAGTTTTAGACATGTTAATTTCAAGTCCCTACATTTTATAAAAATTAGATAAAATAGGCTTAAAACAATTTAAGAATTGGTTCTCAGGCAGTGACTCTTGAAAACATAGTGTGGGCGGGTGTTTTTTGTGTTTTTTTGCTTGTTCAAACTTTTAGGTAACCAAATAAACAGTGGTGTACCATCAACCTGAGTAATGGCTACCTACATAAACAAGCATACTAACTCCTATTGCCGCCATTACCATAACACAAGATGCGCAGTAAAGCAGTTCATATAAAAAGGGAAGTAACTGCATGCTATATTGGATCACATTGTTTCAACTAATGGGATTTTTATAAAAAAATATATTTGAAAATGGAGTGAGTGAGTGAGTGAGTATGGTTTTACGCCGCTTTTAGCAATATTCCAGCAATATCACGGCGGGGGACACCAGAAATGAGCTTCACACATTGTACCCATGTCGGGAATCGAACCCGGGTCTTCGGCGTGACGAGCGAACACTTTAACCAGTAGGCTACCCGACCACCCCTATTTGAAAATGGAAATAAAAACGAAACGTGCAGCAAACTTGATGATGATACGGGCGGTGCCTGAGAACCAAGATTATTATTTTTTTAGCCATATAAATCTTTCTGTGCAGACCTTTACAGTGGCATCAAATATACACAAATCATAGGTCAGTGAATTCCTCGCTACTCACTACTTCCTATCAAAGACTGTAATTCAAGGATAAACATCATGTACAGAAAGGGACTCAACACACAGCCCTGTCAAACACCGCTCAGTGATTCAAAATAGTCTGAAAGAGAGGTTTTTGATGTTCTGAAAGCTCACAGAATCTTGGAATCGTCTTTCTGACGTGACCCGTAATGGGTTGTCCTCAGATCTTTGTTTAGCGATAGCGAGAACTAAGATCTGATTTCAATGAGATCGTCTATTTTTTGTGCAAGGAAATGACATTTCGCTTTGCTTTGAGGTTAAATATATATTTGTGGTCTTGAAATACTAAAAAAACCAAGACAATTGTGATTGAACTTTGTGTGAATGACGTGTAGATCAAACTAAGTTACTTCAGAGATGACGTCATTGCATTTATTTGTTGAAAGTTGGGACTTACAAAAATTAGAGGGGACTGGTACGTTTTAGAGTTGCCAGTCCACCAGGGAAGTCCAACCCAACGGGAAGACTGACCTGTATCGGAACACGCAGGTGATAGATCAAGTTGAAAGGTGAGCATGGTGAGTTGACAAGTTTTGAATATACCTGTATCGGAACACTTTTTTTATACATCAAGTGAGTTAAAGACTTCGACTATACCTGAATCGGAACACTCAGGTGATACATCAAGTTAAAAGGTGAGTTAACGAGGTTTCACAGACTCACCTGTATACATCATTTTGATGAGCGGTGTGATGGCTGCATGATCCACCTCCGGAATACAGAGAGACATGTTCTTCTTCAGGTGACACAGCACTGGACTGAAAGCTGCGAGGACACACGAATGAACCTTGAACTCTTTGTCCTTGACCTTCACAACAAGGTCACAATGTTGACCTTTCAACCACTGCTGGTGCAACTGGTGACGAAAGTTTTCTGAATGATCGTCAATGATATGTACAAACTTTGTAGCCACGTTTGAACTGGACTTTTGGGAATCGTCGCCAGATGAATCTTCCTTCTTACTCCTGTCTGAATAATTATCATCCATATTTTCTTCAAGATTCTGAACAATTTCATTAACTCTCTCCGCGAATTTTGAGGCTGTCATTTCCTCACTAGTCTCTTGTGGGACTTGTGACATCTGTGTCCGAGACTCGTACACAGTTCGTTGAACAGCCATGCGATCAA
The DNA here is from genome assembly GCF_023055435.1 of Haliotis rufescens. NCBI lineage: Eukaryota > Metazoa > Mollusca > Gastropoda > Lepetellida > Haliotidae > Haliotis > Haliotis rufescens. The sequence goes on from NW_025963868.1 coordinate 24,082,613, forward strand.
CAGGAGCCATTACCTCCCCTCCCAAGCTAGCCACACCCGACATACCATTCACCGATCTGACGGCCATGTTATCCACACCACGCCTCACCATGTTATCCATACTTTGATTCGACATGTTATCCATGTTTTGATTTGACATGTTATCCATACTTTGATTCGACATATTCATACTTTGACCCGATATGTTATCCATATTCTGGTTGTTAATACTTTGGCCAGACATGTTATCCATACTTTGCCTGGACATGACACCACTTCTGCTTGCTGTAATGTCTAAACTCCTACCATTCAGTCCATGAGATGACATGCTTTCGATACTGCGAGGAACAAGGCCATTCATTCCACTGGACGCCATGTTGTTCAAGTCCCTTGTGGCCATACTCATTCCACGGGGATCAAGACTGTCCAGGCTCCTTGTCGGCAGCGTGTCATACCCTCGATTCACCATACCGTCATATCCACCTGCATTCATATCCAATCCCCTGGCAACTATGTTGTCCAGTCTACTGGCAGCCATGTTGTCTAATCTGGCGGCGGCCATGTTGTCAATTCTTGAGGCAGCCATGTTGTCCATACTGTTTGCAGCCATACTTGCCATGCCAACATTAACCAGACTGGGATCTTCATTATCCAAACTTCCTGTTTCCATGGCTACCTATAGATCAATTTTGAAAACAATAATAAAATTAAAATCAGAATTTGAAGTTTATAGCTTGGCTGAGATCAAACATATTTCAAATGTTGAGTGAAATATCAGGTTTCTCTCATCGAGTGACAGGGGGGAGTGGCGTCGCCAGAGTTAAAATATCCCCCCCCCCCCCTGTTACGAGATGAGAGAAACATGATATTTCACTCAACATTTGAAATGACACATGGAATATCCTATTTAATATATACTTTTTGTGTAGTTGTATACTGGAAAATTATTTTTTGTCATTACAAATATAAAACCTTGAAATGTAAATTGTCACTACCTAACACAGGACGTTTCACCACCCTTGTATTTGAGACTTATAAAGTAGTTTCAAGTTTGCGAAATCTTAAAACGTATAAACAAAAGTAATAAAAAATATTTGAGGTAACTAAAATTCTTTATCATACATTTGGATATAATTATATACAAAGTCGACTTAAAAAAAATATTCTTGAAAGCTATGAGACTGAAGTTGGAAGTTAAGGAATAAACACTGGTCAAGTAACAAAAATGGCGCTCGGTGAAACGAATAGTCTTGACTGACAAGTTAAATGACAAATTTACAGTTAATAACGAAACATTATCAAGAGAATAACAAACAGCAAGAAGCGACATTAACTCAATAAATGACCACTTTCATTATTTAGCCTTGTCAATGTGGAACTAAAGTAAAAAGAAAGTCAAGAGGTTGTGTACAGGCCAGACACTTACGATAAAGGGAGACAATTTGAGTGAGTGAGAGATATGGTTTTATGCCGCTTTTAGCAATATTCCAGCAATATCATGGCAGGGGACACCAAAAATGGGCTTCACACATTGCACCCATGTCAGAATTCGAACCCGGGTCTTTGGCATTTCGAGCGAATTGCTAAAAGCGGCGTAAAACCATATTCACTCACTCATTTAAAATTAGTAGCAATATTGATGCATTGAGAACTGGTTCAGAATTATTGCCTCAAAGGCTACTATATTGACCCGCAAAGATTCCGGGGTAGAATAGGTCTTCAGCAACCTATGCTTGCCGTAAAAGGTGACTATGCTTGTCGTAAAAGGCGACTAACGGGATCGGGTGGTCAGGCTCGCTGACTTGGTTGATGCATGTCATCGATCCCAATTGCGTGGATCGATGCTCATCATATTAATCACTGGATTGTCTGGTCCAGACTCGAATATTTACAGACCGCCGTCATATAGCTGAAATATTGCTGAATGCGGCGTTAAACAACAAACCAGTCATGGAATTTTTACTTGTCCAGAGCAAAATCATGTCACAGGCTAGTGGACCAGTGTGAATCTCTAAGGCTTGGTTGTGGATGTCTCAGCGTCTGTATGGGATGTCAGGTTGTAAATACTGTGCAGTACCTGTAGTCATGATTTTGCTGAGGTACACGTGTTTTGGTGGTTGAGACCAAGTAACCAGGCTGAATTCAGTGACTAAAATATTTCCATTGTCTTTTCCAAAACATCTTAAGCTACAACATTTTTATCAGACATTTGTTTGTTGTTTAACGCCGCACTCAGCAATATTCCAGCTATATGGCAGCAGTCTGTAAATAATCAAGTCTGGACTAGACAATCCAGTGATTGACATCATGAGTGAGTGAGTGAGTTGGGTTTTACGCCGCTTTTAACTGTATTCCAGTTATATCACGGCGTGTCAGCTTAATGTGGGAGGAAAGCCCGAAGTGATGCATGTCTCGGACGTTTACCACTTCGGTGAAACCCACGAGCACGGGTATGGTGCTGAAAAACCTAGAAACATAATCGGGGCGAACCGGAATTCGAACCCACAATCATAGGTTTCTGGCGTGCCCAAGGGACGCAACTCTGCACAGCGAATCGCGACGCCTTAGACGACTGGGCCACCCGTGCCCCCGATTGACATCATGAGCATCAATCTAAGCAATTGGGATATGATGACATGTATCAACTAAGTCAGCGAGTCGGACCACCTGATCCCGTTTGTTGCCTCTTACAGCAAGCATGGGTTGCTTAAGACCAATTCTAACCTGGATCTTCACGGTGGGGGGAAAGACAAGTATGGGTTGCTAAGACCAATTCTAAACCCAATCATTATGGTTTTTATCAGAAGTATGCATAAATAATGATTGTGTCTCATATTCATGTGAGGTTACATTCTGGCTGAAGACAGATAGGCCTATTTCTGTTTGATAAATACCAGATATTCTGTACTAAAGTGGATTTGCTAGATATCAAATTCTAAGCCAATATAAATTGTACGCCCTACGCCCTACCATTTCGCAAGACAATTAATGTAAATGATATAATATTTATCCAAATTTTGTTTTTAACAACTTTAGTTAAAATTACCACAGACAGATACATAGCACAGATATTAAAATCGATACACGCCCACCGCTTGAGTTCCGCAAAATTATGGGACGAACATAAAATGTCAAACTGAAATGAAATTGACATCTCAAAATATCGCGCACTTGCAATATACTGTTGAACTCGTGCAATATTGTCTCGTGCACCGTGCACGTGGGCAATGTACTCGCCTATTGTTTACAAATGACATAAACTATTGTTTACTTGACACCCAAACGCGTGGCGAGAAGTTGCACCCGCGGGTAACCCCTTATCGTTTCAGTACCGTTAACTCATTTGCGGCGGCTAGCGGGAGGCAAATTAATTTGCCGATTATTAACCAATTAGCCTGTAATATTATGCAATGCGACCGGCCAAAGACCTAGAGCGTTAGCTAAAGCAAATACAAAGAGTCACTGATGCATATTACCTTTGCAAACTATGCGGAATTAGCATGGAATTTGTGGCAATATGGCGGACCATCGTCTTCTCCGAGCTGAAAATGTAGGTTAACCCCTACCGTTGAAAGAGTTAAGTCCCTTGGCACTTCTAACTGTAAATTGGCCGGTGAGCCGTGGCGATTTATCGTTATTTGTAATCAGATTATTATGCAAACTTGAAGAATGGTTATGTTAATATCCGATTTAAATGATAGTTAGATACGTTGTCCAGGTATTAAACACCAATTCATGAAAGTCGTTTGTTTTACGTATTCTGTTAACCCATTATCAATTAAAGATCAATGAAAGTTGCTAAGTTGCTAAGGAACATATACTTGTCGAAAATTCAGATAAAGACATTTTACGTGTAAAAGTGACACTTAATATGTTAAATACAAAATATTTATCAATAAATTGATTCGGATGATTCAATAGAAAAAAATCTAAAAAAAATCCCCCGTTTGGTGTGCAAATTTGCATCTTTACACAGATCTATATGACAACACATGAACGATATATTAGTATGATATCCTTTTTCGCTCTGTGACAATATGAATTCAACTGGACTTCAAAAATAGCTGGTGTTAAAATTGATAGTGTGGCAATATTGATTGAAGTAGCTGTAAAATCACCACTTAAACGCTGTTCACACATGCAGTCATTTTATCGCCATGTGGTAATAGCTGTTCAGTTCTAAGCAGTGTTGCCAGTAGGGCTGGGACGGGTAACTCGGGTACTCGGGTCGGGTGGGTACTGAGTAGGACCCGGGTACCCACGGGACTACCCGGACCCGAGTTTAGTCACGTAATTATATATATATTGTTTAATGGCAAAACTTATCTAGAGCTCTATGGCTACACTATAAGTGACAAATATTCACATTTCTTTCTGACTATATATGTAAACATACCTTCTGGCTTTATATGTTTGCATAAAGATAAAACTTCAGTCAACTTCAGTGTATGCATGACCAGATCAGTTTATACGTGTATCTAAATGCATTGTGACAGGTGTACGGCCAAACGTTTCCCAATCGGTCATTTTGCAATCTCATTAAAATCAGACCTCAGTTCTCGCTACCGCTAAACAAAGATCTCAGGAAATCCCATTAGGGGTCACTTCAGAACGACCTTTCATCCGACCAATCAGAGCACCGCTAACCAGATTATGAAAGTGACAGTCGGGATGTGATTTCTAATCATGCAACCTCGAAAACTTTAACTCCGAACGATAGGTACGGGTTTAACGACTGAATCCATACAATCTAGACCATCGATTAGCCATTCCAGAATGTTCTTTTGTTCGGGTTTCAAATGGGATGTCCTCAGATCTTTGTTTAGCGGTAGCGAGAACTAAGATCTCATTTTAATGAGATTGGTCATTTTGTACCAATCTCTTGAGGCCTACAGCGGACACCCGGGTAGGGTCGGATAATAGGGGGTTGGGTACCCGGGTAGTAAATTTTTACTCGTCCCAGCCCTAGTTGCCAGATGGTTTTCAGGTGGGTTGTTTTAATTATGAAAACAGAAACAAGAACAAATTTAGTAAAAGGTATAATAGTTTCTCGAAGCTGTGTTGATTCCCGGCGTCGGAGTCTTCTTGTCAGACGTACACCGTTCATGTATATACCTAAAGTACAGATCGGGATCGGGTGGTCAGGCTCGCTGACTTGGTTGATGCATGTTATTGTATCCCAAATTCGTAGATCGATGCTGAACATACTGTGTTACCTCCCCTGAATCAACGAGTTCCACCTATTACACCCCAAATGGTTATGCCTCGCCGAACTGAAAATGAGTTGTTGCGGGCAATGGAATGCTTAAAAAGTTAATTGTTTCTAACTAAGTTTCCAGACGTTTAGGTGTTCATCGTAACACCATACAGTAACTCTGGGTGTCGGTACCAAGACTGGCAACACCAGGGACCGACCACACGAGGTTAATTTTTTCTAGGCGTTTAGGTGTTCATCGCAATACCATACAGACACTCTGGGTGTCGGTACCACGAGTGGCAACACCATGGACCGACCACGTTCTTGACGTTCACAAGTAACGTCACGTCGGCAAGATAATCATATCCGTCTGGTTTAACCTCGACGTCGGTTTCAAACTGCCACTTCGACAGCCCGCAGCATCCCTGGTCTATGTGCGATTACTGCGAGGACTGTGAGGAATAGATTACGAGAGCCTAACATCCGACCACGATGTCTAGCTATACGTCCAATTTGATGCCACGTCATCGAAGTGCACCAAGTGGTCCAGACAACATTTGATGTTCAGGTTACAGGGCAGTTATAGTCCTCGCCACTTGAAATAGAATCACGAAATATCGCGATGATTAATTAACGAAGATAGCTGCATGTGTGTTTATACCTCTAAAGTGAGAACAAGCCATTCCGCCGATAAGGAGTACTACTTACAGTAACCACAAGAAGTACGAGGTGCGCTTTTCAATAAATATACATTTTGTTATAGTCCTCTTCACAGGTGAGTCCAGTTCTCACGCTATAGCAGTGATGGCCGTCACCGTGTTTATTAACATCGAGTGGAACGTTACACTGACGCGCGCGTTCAGCATCCTGCATTACGCTGAGTATGTTCAGCGTCCTGCATTACGCTGACGCGCGTGTTCAGCATCCTGCATTTCGCTGACGCGCGTGTTCCGCGTCATGCATTACCCTGACGCGCGTGTTCAGCGTCCTGCATCACCCTGACGCGCGTGTTCAGCGTCCTGCATCATCCTGACGCGCGTGTTCAGCATCCTGCATTACGCTAACGCGCGTGTTCAGCGCCCTGCATTACGCTGACGCGCGTGTTCAGCGTCCTGCATTACGCTGACGCGCGTGTTCAGCGCCCTGCATTACGCTGACGCGCGTGTTCAGCGTCCTGCATCACCCTGACGCGCGTGTTCAGCGTCCTGCATCACCCTGACGCGCGTGTTCAGCATCCTGCATTACGCTAACGCGCGTGTTCAGCGCCCTGCATTACGCTGACGCGCGTGTTCAGCGTCCTGCATTACGCTACGCGCGTGTTCAGCGCCCTGCATTACGCTGACGCGCTTGTTCAGCGCCCTGCATTACGCTGACGCGCGTGTTCAGCGTCCTGCATTACGCTGACGCGCTTGTTCAGCATCCTGCATTACGCTGACGCGCGTGGTCAGCGCCCTGCATTACGCTGACGCGCTTGTTCAGCGTCCTCCATTACGCTGACGCGCTTGTTCAGCGTCCTGCATTACGCTGACGCGCGTGTTCACCGCCCTGCATTACGCTGACGCGCTTGTTCAGCGTCCTGCATTACGCTGACGCGCTTGTTCAGCGTCCTGCATTACGCTGACGCGCTTGTTCAGCATCCTGCATTATGCTGACGCGCTTGTTCAGCGTCCTGCATTACGCTGACACGCGTATTCAGCATCCTGCATTATGCTGACGCGCGTGTTCAGCTTCATGCATTCGGTGGTGGGGTGAGATGATGTGAATGGTGTTTAACGTCGCGTCCAGAAGATTATTGCACTGATATAGCGACGTGCATGCGTGTGTGCGTGTGGCTGCTTGTGCTAGTCCGGACTAATGCCGATTTATAGTGCTTGTGCTAGCCCAGTGAGATACAATACTGCAGTTTGACATGAATACCCTACTCACATTCTACTGACTCCAAGCAGACCAGTCCTTGTTTTAGCCCTATAATGCCGCGCGACAGGCAGGGTAACAACAAGTACCGTCTTTTAAGGTCTTTTTATAAGACGCGGCCGGGGATCCAACCCCGGACTTTCTGCTCTCCTGGCGGACGCTCTATACCACTAGACCACGGAGGCGGCCATTCGGTGATGGGGTCGTAATTTGATAGGTGTACGGTAACGTGACGAAGTTATCCGTCCTCACGGTATCTTCAGACCTATGGACGACATATAGAGTAGTGGCCAGACCCTCAAACTGCCGACATACCCCTCCCCAAAGTAGGACAAAGCAAACTTAGATTTTCTTTATGTCTCTGTATCCAGCAGACTAGAAAATTATGGTTGCGGTCAAATGTTTTGGTGGAAGATACTGTTTTGGGGTCAAAATGCACATTTCTGTTGTAAAAATAGTGAAACTCAAATAAAGTCCCCTTAAAAAGGTAGCGTGTGCATTGAGTCCTGTTTTTTTTATCATTTATGTGATAGTTTACCTATAATAGACTTGAATTATATTTTTTGTAAAAACCTGTAGCCTCGCACAAATTGAGTTATCAGTAAAACTAAGCCCCCAAATGGTTAATTTCGTTCTATTTTCGCAATGGATTATTAGTATTATCAACCAAGTCATTTGATGTTAAAAATGAACCGAGACGCCTTATGATGTGTTCATATTCAACATAACTTTTATGATATTTGAAAGAATTGGTAATATGCTAACCCACCCATTTTGTCAAATTGGGCACTGTTTAATTCGCATTGTTAATTTCATTACTAAAAGTTTTATACAACACATACCTATATACTATTTCTATATAGGATATTATAAAGGCCTGCCTAAAATCAATGATTTTTTTAAACCACCAAAGAGGTCGATTTGAAGGTCAATGTCACTTTGAAGGTCAAGTTCTAAATTAATGCATAAAAATGCCACAAATGTTTCTGAGTATGCTTGGTAAAGCCCTATAGAATATACGAAAAACACTGGATGACCTAGACTATGTCCAGGCTTTCAACACTGACAAGGCAGCTAGAATGCTCCCACCGACACAAGATGCTTTCAAGCAACACGTTTTGAGACAATATGGCTACATAGTCTTTGGTTTGGTTTGTTGTTTAACGCCGCACTCAGCAATATTCCAGCTATATGACGGCGGTCTGTAAATAATCGAGTCTGGACCAGGCAATCCAGTGATTTATATCATGAGCATCGATCCGCGCAATTGGGATCGATGACATGCATCAACCAAGTCAGCGAGCCTGACCACCCGATCCCGTTAGTCGCCTTTTACGACAAGCATAGTCGCCTTTCACGGCAAGCATGGGTTGCTGAAGACCTATTCTACCCCGGATCTTCACGGGTCGGCTACATAGTCATGTGCCAAACCGCAGTGTGGAGAATCCTGAGGGAACTAGGTGATGATGGGCGTCTTGGACACAACATGCTCGTGTGAACCCGTGAGCACTCGTCCAAGTCAGATACATCACTCATTTGAGCTGCAGTGACAGATCATATGCTTGTCGTCTCCAGAAAGTGTCCCTGCCTCATGGCTGGACTACCATGTACAGAGAGCAGTGCACCTGCTCTGGCTGCCTAAACGGTGCACGTGATAATGAACCTGAGGGTTAGAGTTACATTGGTAGTGACCAATGCATCTTACGGTAGTGGAGCAAAAAAAATGAATTTGTTAATGAGTTACTGACAATATTGAATCAATTGCTTCAGATTGAACTTCAAAGTTAATATGATCAGCAATTATAGTAGATAACAAGCATAAAATACTCACATCCCCCGCCAATATGACATGTCGGGTGTGTGCAATGCATTAGCTCCTGTGAACTATGTTCACTGGGCCTTTTTGTAAAGAAATATAGTACGTTTTTCAAGATCTGCTCCGAAAACGAGGACTACCTCCATTTTCAGTCTAAATCAAAGTCGTTGCCATGGAAACTCGAAAAATATTTCTTTTTTAAATCCCAAACTATCAAAAGGCACCAGTTTACCACTAGATCTATCTATGCGCCAAATTTGGTGAAGAAATATGGTACGGTTTTCAAGATCTGCTCCGGAAACGAGGACTACTGCCATTTTCAGTCTAAATCAAAGTCGTTGCCATGGAAACTCGAAAAATATATTTTTTTTAAATCCCAAACTATCAAAAGGCACCAGTTCACCACTAGATCTATCTATGTGCCAAGTTTGGTGAAGAAATATGGTACGGTTTTCAAGATCTGCTCCGGAAACGAGGACTACCGCCTTTTTCAGTCTAAATCAAAGTCGTTGCCATGGAAACTCGAAAAAAAATTTTTTTTTAAATCCCAAACTATCAAAAGGCACCAGTTCACCACTAGATCTATCGATGTGCCAAGTTTGGTGAAGAAATATGGTACGGTTTTCAAGATCTGCTCCGGAAACGAGGACTACCGCCTTTTTCAGTCTAAATCAAAGTCGTTGCCATGGAAACTCGAAAAATATATTTTTTTTAAATCCTAAACTATCAAAAGGCACCAGTTCACCACTAGATCTATCTATGTGCCAAGTTTGGTGAAGAAATATGGTACAGTTATCAAGATCTGCTCCGGAAACGAAATGTGACGGACGGACGGCACCCATTCCTATATTCCCCTTCCACTTCGTGGCGGGGGATAATTATCTTATATATGATAACAACTTGATAAATGAAGTTCATGGACGAAACTTAAATTTGGACATTTAGATTTCTCATACATTCCGAAGTGAAGACGAAATATTGTCATCTTCCTGTATTGGCGCCAATCTCGGGGAGTTTTTTAATAATTTGAAAATGAAAACACAAAGTGTTTTTTTTCATGTTTTTAACCCATTTTGGTTTATAACTCTAATGAAACAATATTGCTTATTTATTCTATTGTATGTTTCTTATATCAGCACATTGATTTTGTGATAAAATGAGAAATCCAATATGCAAAATTGACTTGTTTAGAGATATATATTTGTTTTACTGAATTTTGACACAAAAATGTGCATTTTACTAAAAACACGTTTGTCACCAAAAGAAATCACAACCAGCATTTTCTAATACATAAATGACATCTTGTGGTTATGCTTTGTTCGACTGTGGGGAGGGGTTGTCCTGAAATAATCTGCCTCTTTAGGGTTGGCCGCTCTCTAATATCACTTCACAGCAGGACAATGCATGACCTTGTGTGGCACTTGCGGTCACCGACTCCACTGGACAACAGAACATCCAGCCAGATTCGACGTCCATCGAAGACATGAGGGATGAAATGAAACGCGGTTTACATCGACTTCCAACCAACGGATGACGTTGATCCAGCTGAAACAGGCCTTGGTCCAGATGTGGAATGCCACCCCACAATCCTTCCTCCATCTTGTGACGTCAATGAGGCGCCGTTGACAAGTTTATGTCACTGCTAATGGTGGTCCTCCCTGACATTGCCCCCACCCACTTTCGGCCGGAGATGAGGTTTACAGAGAACGTTTTTCATGGACTGCAAAATATTGGTCTGTTGCAAAATGGTCACTTCCAGGTGTTTGCTTTGCCGCCATGCGGGTACAACCTCGTTTTGGATTTTGAGTGAGTGAGTGAGTGATAGAGTGAGTTGGGTTTAACACCGCTTTTAACATTATTCCAGTCATAACGCAGGTGACAGCTTAATTTGGAATGAATGAATGAATGAATATTGTTTTACGCCGCATCAGCAATTTTCCAGCTATTCATGGCAAGCTTAATGTGGAAGGAAAACCCGAAGTGATGCAGGTTTCAGATGTTTACCACTTTGGTGAAACCAATGAGCACGGGTATGGTGCTTCACGACTGGGCCACCCGTGCCCCCTCAGGATAACAAGCAGTACCATCATTTAATGTCTTTTGGTTTGATGCAGCGAAGAATCCCCGGCCTTCCGCTCTACCACAAGACCACCACTAAAACGGTCCCCTATTAAGTCGTTTCGTACAATCAGACCAATTCTGACCAGGGTCCTTTGTTAATCAGCAATAAAATAACAAACCATGAAGTGATTGTACTTTATTGTTACCTATGTACACGTGACTCGCCCACAGAGTGTGGTGAATACAAATATAGATCAAGGGGACATCACACTAACACACTTTCCCACCGATACAAGGAGTTGCCTTGTCAATAATCGGTTTGCCTCACTCAAACACAAAGGTATTGTCTGTCATTTCCAATATTTTCCACCAATAAATTTGAATACAAAATTCATTTCAAATCAAAGCACATTTTATCAACCAAAAAACATTTTCGCAAATATATTGTTTCAAATAATTTTAAAGCTACCAACAGCTGAGATATTTGTTAGTTTGAAATTGGAATAAGATATTTGTAACCATACAAATGTGCATTTCTCCAAGGAGATACTCAACAAGGCATTAACATTCTCAAAACGTTGATATCTTCTCCAACATACAACTTGTTTAATTCCAGCCTCACTATCAATATGGCAGTTACATTCTCTCATCGCTTCAGAATAATGAAAATTAATTAGAAAATGCAAGACAGTGGATTAAAACAACCAATTTGGTTTTCATTTCACACTGTTCAGCCTTTTCCTTTATTGGATCCTTCATAAACCATGGCCAAACGCTGATAATGAACTGAAACGAGTGAACTCATAGAATGATGGTGGGTGGGGTGACTCAAAAAGATGAAACATGGATTGTTGCTTGGAACATATATTCCCTTATAATTACGATTTTACCAAAGAGATTTCTGAAATTTGAAAAGATTTTCAGCCCATTATTTTATGCACCTCTGGCAACAGTTTTAACAGATCTATAAAACATAGTGAAAGAACAATGCTTTTAAAAGAGCGAGAAGTTCTCAAGTGGCTTTAGTTCCATCATTAAACGGGTTCATACCAAGCAAGCACATCAACCACTTCCCTAACATAGGGGATTCAAACCCTGAACAAGTTCATACCAAGCAAGCACTTCAACCACTGCCCTAACACTGGGGATTCAAACCCTGAACAAGTTCATATCTAGCAAGGGCACCAACCACTTGGCTAAAGCCTGAACAAGTTCATACCTAGCAAGCACATCAACCACTTCCCTAACACTGGGGATTCAAACCCTGAACAAGTTCACACGTAGCAAGCACTTCAACCACTGCCCTAATACTGGAGATTCAAACCCTGAACAAGTTCATATCTAGCAAGGGCACCAACCACTTGGCTCAAGCCTGAACAAGTTCATACCTAGCAAGCACTTCAACCAGTGCCCTAACACTGGGGATTCAAACCCTGAACAAGTTCATATCTAGCAAGTGCGTCAACCACTGCCCCAACCCCCGGGAATCAAACCCTGAACAAGTTCATAACTAGCAAGTGCATCAACCACGGCCCCAACCCCCGGGAATCAAACCCTGAACAAGTTCATAACTAGCAAGTGCATCAACCACTGCCCCAACCCCCGGGAATCAAACCCTGAACAAGTTCATAACTAGCAAGTGCATCAACCACTGCCCCAACCCCCGGGAATCAAACCCTGAACAAGTTCATAACTAGCAAGTGCATCAACCACTGCTCCAACCCCGGGGAATCAAACCCTGAACAAGTTCATACCAAGCAAACACATCAACCACTTGGCCCACTGCCCCACATTGTTACAAGGCTAACAGAGACTCATTCTCATATATATACATGATGCATTACTGAATTAACAAATATTTCAAAGGTCATTTAGAAGTGAAAGACTATCTCATTAACAGTTTCAAAAATATATACAAAATTTAAAAATACTATTCATCTGTAAACTATAACTGCAGATTTAAACAAAGACACTGTGTTAATTTCCCTTATTGATGTCTCTTGAATTAAGATATTTTAAAACAGAATTTAAGATCATGAATTTTAGAGAAAAAATATGGTATATGAAAAACAAGAACAATTTGTTTAACTGACATGATTAAAAAAATCAACAAGTATCAATAGAAATGAACACTTAAAATATACTGAGGGAAATAAGTAAGGGTATACCTTTACACAGAAGTTTGACATAGTGAACACAAGTGGTTTGTCCGTTTCACTCAGTGAGTGAGTGAGTTGTGTTTAACGCCGCTTGTAACAGTACATGTATTCCAGTCATATCACGGCGTGTCACCTCAATGTGGGCGGAAAGCCCGAAGTGATGCAGGTCTCAGACGTTTACCACTTCGGTGAAAGCCATGAGCACACAAACCTAGAAACACAATCGGGGCAAAACGGGATTCAAACCCACAATCACAGGTTTCTGGCGTGCCCAAGGGACACAGCGAATTGCGGCGCCTTAGACTACTGGGCCACCCGTGCCCCCTTCATTTCACTCAGGCCTTAATGACAACACTGAGTGAAAGGGAAATGCAGACGCTACTTTTTTGTGACTGTCCTTCGTGTTCCCTTACTTTTTGCCCTCAGTATATGTCAGTTTAACCTTTGAGAGATATGTTCATCTTTATCTTGGACAACAATATCGATGAGAAATTTACTCATACTGCACAAAGGATTATTACATAAATTAAGAGATTACTTTTGAAAGACATGAACTTGCTCTATTCGGCCACTCCCACGAGACACAAATACAATAAATAAACTATTCCTTTACCTGTGGCGTATCAAACCAGTCCTGTACATATATACATTCCTCATTCCCAGCATCGCCTGAAAACTCCTAAAAAATATATGTTTTGGGATGTACATTAAAGATCCCTCTCGAGGCATCTGGCGTGTCACTTAATTTGGGCCTTACTTTGTCTTGGAATCCAAGCTAGAAACTCGTTGGTCATAACAGCTTGTTTTCAGCTGGTATGATAAAATTAGAGCCAAATATTATACTGATTTGTCACTATTAACAAGAAAAAGACGAAAAGTAAATTTAAATATTCAAATATTGGTACCAGATTTTATGACATCAAGCATACGAAAAGTGGGTTGGCAACTTGGCATCCTCATTAATTCCAAAAATTTATGGATTTGATTACACGAAGAGTTTCATAAATGTATACTACTCAAAAGAAGGTCTTAAAAAATAAGGTGTTCTTGAACGTCTTTTGAGAAGTATATCTACAGCTTAATCATGACCAAACCAACAAATGTCTGGGTACAACCGGTCGGATTTGTCAGCAATAACAACACTGCCTCTCAAAACATTTCCCATCAAACCAAACGTACATGACAACAAACCAAACCTTCCAATGGAGTGTGGACGCACTAAATAATAACTAAATACTGATATCAAAGATGTAACAAAATAAGCCATTCTACTGCTTGAAATGATTGCTTTGGATCTGACATGATATTTTAATCACTGTTATAAATAAATCAACATTTCTACAAATGCAGCATTTAAAATACAAAAATGTGAATACTTTCCAAAATGAAGTATGCAGAAAACTGACATGAGTCCTTAAGATGTCATTTCAATCATCATCCTTAAAACTGAGTAGCACAATGTAAAACACTTTAAGCAGCTGATACAGGCATAGGCTGGATGCGTTACATCAACATCAGACACCAACTCACTCAAGCTGATCTCAACTGCACAAGATGAAGATGATAAAACAATTATGTAAACAAAGTTGGCGGAAAACCAAACAAAACCAACCGCAAATGTTTTTAATTCATTGTCCTAATATCCAATAATTTCAAAAGTAACACCACCAAAGGGAGATAACTGTTGGTTCAAGGGGAGATAATCCTCTGGGATGTCTTCACATTTTTTCAAATGCATGGCTATTAAAGGGAGGTAACAGTTCAAAGGGAGATAACCCTACACAATGACTGCCACAAACGTGCAGCCTTTGAACACCCAACTGTGAAGCTATACATGACTACAAAATCTCATAACCATGAACAAACTATATACAAACACAGCTCACATCTGTGTAATCCTGCATAAATAAATCATCTGACTATACGCTAGGTTAACACACTAACTACATAATATTTGCATTGCATGTGCTTTGTTCAAGGGCTAATGCCAGGGAGACATTCGGTCAAAATCAATGAAAATTCGTGACCCTCTTCCTACTGCGACCTTAGCAGTATAGCTCGGATGGGTAGAAAGTGAAAGACTCACACCTGTGTCTCAAAACTGGGATGGGTATTGGAGGCATTAAGAGTATCACAATATTTTACGATGCACAAGGCTGTATTGAGAGCTATGGTATAATTCGAAATGTGGAATTCAGAAGCAATTTGAAACACCTGTGAATGAAATGAAGTTCACAAATGGAACAAAACAAGATGCTGGTACAACATAATGTTTACTCATTCCATAAATATACTCCAGATGCACACTCCGGGGGTAATTGGCAAGTGAATAACATTAAACACATGCTAAAAATCAATGATATACCAAGCATTAAGAAAACATTGTGATACGCATCGTGGGAAGATTGAACCTCAAAAGAAATAAGAATTTGGAGTCTCAAAGTGTCGTCCAACTGACTTGGGACTTTGTTGATTTTAAGTTATTATCACCAGGATTGCAGGTCAGGGGAAACAAAGTTGGCCTGAGCTGTGGTGCTATAGCTGCAATGACAAGGTCACAGGGTCCAGGTGGGAGGGTAAATCTTCCCCCTCTGGTGCATCCTAGGGCTGAGACGAGTCCAAATTTACTACCCCGTACCCGACCCCTATGACCTGACCAGACCAGACCCGATTCCCTATGACCTGACCAGACCAGACCCGATCCCCTATGACCTGACAAGACCCGACCCCTATGACCTAACCCGACCCCCTATGACCTGACCCAACCCGACCTGACCCCTCGCTGTAGGTCTCAAGAGCCCTGGCAAAAAAATTTAGATACACGTCTTAAACAATCTGATTAAGATACACAGAACTTAGATACACATAACACATTCGATTTTGATACACGCAATTTAGATACACGTACATCACAATCTGATCCTGCCTATGCTGAAGTTGGCTGAAGGTTTATCTTCACTCAAATGTATAAAAGTCAGAAGGAATGCCTGATTAGGCAGAAAGAAATTTGAACATTAGTGACTTGTGTAACCATGGACTTTTATTTTTATCAAATAATATACAACCCGACTAAACAGAGGTCTGGGTAGTCCTGTGTACCCGAGTCCTACTCAGGCCCCACCTAACCCGAGCTACCCATCCCAGCCCTAGTGCATGCGCACCGACAATCAGGCATATGTGTTTCCATCGGACTATTTCAGTCATACAAGGGGCGGTCAGGTAGCGTCGCTCGTCAAGCCGAATACCTGGGTTCTCAAGAGCCACAAGGCTCGGAAGCTCACCTTAAATATTAATAAATATTGGCGGACATGTTTTAAGTCGGATTGGAATTCTGTGTGCAAATGTAAGCGACACGATGGCTGGGATCATGAATGCCAAGTATCAACTCCACATCAGATTTTGTAGTTTCCCACAAGATGCCGAAAATGTAAAACTTCACGACCGACAGACGACTGGACAATTCACCAAGACATGTGTTCACATTGACTGTCATACAAGGGGCGGTCAGGTAGCGTCGCTCGTCAAGCCGAATACCTGGGTTCGATTCACGACATGGGTACGATGTGTGAAGCCCATGTCTAGTGTCCCCAGCCGTGATATTGCTGGAATATTGCTAAAAGCGGCGTAAAACCATACTCACTCACTCAGTCATACAACGGCGTGTCACTTTATTTCATTTAGGAGAAATGACTGGCCTTAGATGTTTACCACTTTTGTGAAACCCACAAGTATGGGTAGCTTACTGACAAACCTAGAATCATAATCAGGGGGAATCAGGCATTCGAACATTTAATAATAGGTTCCTGGCACACCTAGGGGACACAACTCCTTACAACATATTGGAAAGCCGTTCACACAATCTGCATGCCACAAACCATCCAACATTGACTTTTCAGAATGGTCCCTAAAAACATCTTCACCTTGATCAACTAATGCCCCATGGTATCTGAACACAAATTGTCGATTTCACAGTAGTACAAAAGATGCCCTAAAGTGTTGTCACTCTCCCATGTCACCATGGTAACATACCCTGCACCGTCATGTTCCATTAACTAAACAAACAAACAAACAAAATATCAGACTAGTAAAAGTTCTTTCAACAAATTGTACCAGGATTTCAACTAACTCACAACAATCTTCCTGAAGTCATTGTTATGGCTTGAGTTAGCATTGCCGATTAGGATAAAGGTAACAAGAGCCACAAGGCTCGGAAGCTCACCTTAAATATTAATAAATATTGGCGGACATGTTTTAAGTCGGATTGGAATTCTGTGTGCAAATGTAAGCGACACGATGGCTGGGATCATGAATGCCAAGTATCAACTCCACATCAGATTTTGTAGTTTCCCACAAGATGCCGAAAATGTAAAACTTCACGACCGACAGATGACTGGACAATTCACCAAGACATGTGTTCACTTGACTTTCAGTCCCGTGAGCTAAAAATTGAATTGTGTAACTTATTTTCCAAAGATGATGTGATTGGGTACACATATCCTGATTGTGTGATGACTCCTACCTTGGGTGAAGTATAGGGCATGGGACCATCCATACAAGGACGTGTAAGAGTCTTAGACATCAAACATTCATGGTGAGTGAGTGAGTTGGGTTTAACGCCGCTTTTAACATTATTCCAGTTATATCACGGCGTGTCCGCTTGATGTGGGAAGAAAGCCCGAAGTGATGCAGGTCTCAGACGTTTACCACTTCGGTAAAACCCACAAGCACGGGTATGGTGATGACAAACCTAGAAACATAATCGGGGCGAACCGGGATTTGAACCCACAATCATAGGTTTCTGGCCTAAGGGACGCAACTCTGCACAGCGAATCGCGGCGCCTTAGACGACTGGGACACCCATAACAGTCAAACAAAACACTGTCTGATGTCCAATCAGAGAACTCTCAATGGATTAAAATATTTCTTCTAAATTGAGACGAATATGAATACCGTATTCAACGTAAAAAGCGCCCCACTCTAATAAGCGCCCACGGCGATATTTGTTAATATATTGGCTAGTGAACAATCCCAATTAGCACCCCTTCCGATTGATCAATGTAAACAAGACTTATTCATTCGTGTATAATACGCACTTGCGTGTAATATGCACCCTTAATTTTGGGCAATTAAACTCTGGAAGAATATATCTGTCGTATATAAACATTTCAGACTGTCAGCATAAACCACGAAATTTATCTTTCAACTCTATTGCCCCGTATTTGTAATTTTGAGAGCGCCCTGAGCGCTTTTTACGTCGAATATGGTAATAAAACTTTATTTTAACAACTTAATAGCAAGTTGATTTACTTTTTTTCCAATAAGCTTGTCAACAACCAATGTCAGACATCCAATAATTAAGTAGTTTTTGTCATTAATATTACATACAGGACATTCTTCCATAATCATAGAACAAACGGGGTCATTCAATAATAATCTCCTTCAACAAACAATACGCCCACAAAATCATAATATCAAAACAAAGGTATTCTTTCAAACACAGAGCTGTAACCATCAGTTACAACATACATACTATACATATTAAACAACCCTCCAAATCCTTCCAAATACTATACATAGTAAGTTGTAAACCCTATTCAAATGTCAACATTTCAAGCATATTTTAACTGACTATTTGATAAATGATTACCTTGGACCCTGTTTCAAACAATTTTTATTTTTAAATTCAAGAAAAATAAATATATTATCTTCTTCAATTAATATTTGCCTGAGGCATCAACTATGGTATATCTAAACACTCTCTCACACCTTAGCTTCAGTTTTGACAAAGATCAAGCCGTCGTCTCAACCGAAACTATAATCTGTGCCCAAATGCAATAGAAAGACGCTGTATTCTCAACATCAAAGTCATCTTTTTAAAATCAAGGTCATAGGGCCAAAACCTGATGCTTTGACCTCGGCAGCTTATTTACATCAAAGCAGAAGTTATTCAGAAAATCGATAATTTAAAAATTTACATCTTTGGCATCAAAAATTACTATTTCTACTTATGTGCAGAGGGTAAACCATATGAGCATCCTACATTAACCTATGCAGATTTGAGTATTTCTAAACTGAAGAGACCACGCAGAAATCAAACCACAGATTCAACAGATCACACATATTCACAAAAAAATGCATAAATGTAAATATATTCACAAAAAATGCATAAATGTAATCAATTGCACAGATTTACAAAAGGCAACTAACAAAAGACGAGACATTTTGAGAGTAGCTCGGACGTAGCACTATTTATTTTTTTAGTCACAGCAAAGACACACATTTGAAACATGATGACCTGCCCGTTCATTCAAACGATTGGTGTGGCATGACTATCATAGGGCTGTGTTGAAGCTACAGTCATCATAGTGCTAAAATCGCTTTTGATAAAGACATGACCATGACATGACCATGACATAGGTCAGTTGTAACCACAACGACATTATTGCATTGGATTCAACTCATGTCTTCACTGACAAGACATCCAATATTGCTATGACAACGTACTGTCTGGCAGACACCGTTGCCATGGTAACCTGTCACAGACACATAAACTGACGTTTCCATGATTTGTTTTGTACCAAAAGTAATGACTCAAGATAGAATTCTAACCAATAACTTAGGCAAGAAAATGTGATCAAACGTGTAACTATGGCAACCAATTGCAACCTTTTTGTCCCGGATGTCACGGATATTTGTATAAGTAGAACTCATATGCTGCTGACAGACCAAGGATCATAATCAGAGGCAAATCGTAGAGACAAACCTATCATCGTAAGAGGATTCTGGCAGCCAAGGGAGGCAACTCTGCAAAGAAAGTTGCTGGACCTACACACCTGGGCCATAGACAGGAAAATAAATATAATAGTGGGGGAAGAAATTCGAAAGATCTTAATGGTAAATGAAACAAAATCACTGGAGTATTTGGTCGAAACAATTATTCAATTTGTAGGATACGAAATTCCAGTAATGAATACTGGTAACCAAAAAAGTACAAACATGACAAATATTTTCACTCTGACATGTCAACATCACAGAGGCAGAAAGCTGATACTCCATGTCTATCCAAACTGGACTTTGCTGGTATCTTGACTATTTTGTCCAATCGGGGGTATCCTTTCATCCGATGTGACACTTCCATGTGGTCCAAACTTGCATGTACACCATGGCATGCTGTCCAATGAAAATTCACGTCACAACTAAATCATCCAATCCAGAGTTATCTGGCATTTTGTCCATGTCATGTTTTTCCATTCAGAACATGCTCCGAATATTCTCATCCAATTAAATCTTGCTCTGGATATCCAATCAAAATCAAGGATATAAAAAGCGATGATGACAAGGGAGGCTACTCCGGCTTTTCCATATTTCCTGTAAAATCTTGAGCCATGCAATAGAAATACTTCAAGCATCGGTCACAGGAAAAGCTTAAATTGTTTATTTACAATGTGACGATTACAAATAACCATTGTATTCAATATCAAAAACTGTGACAAGGGTGTCTGTATTGAAACAAAATGCTGAGTAAAACCCACGTGGTGTCTCCATTGGAGCTAACAAAATGGCTTCTGTCCCTGAATCGCATGTGGAACAAGCTTGTCCACACAGCTAGTCACATGACAGTCACATGACCGTCATGTGATAATCACATGACTAGAGCATCAGATCTTCCTCCCCAGTCTATCACATTGTGACCTTTCACCTTTGAGCCTTAACCTTCCACCTGAGCACAAAATAGCAGCCTATCCTCAGGATGACGAAGAATATACAGAGAATGATGAAGTCCAACCAGAACTCGGCATTTTCAACATCCATCTGCTTGAGAACATCGGATGCCTTCTTGAAGATGCAGACACTTTCATCACAGTTCAGTGATCCCCTGTCGAAGCCATATATAGCTTGCAGAACTCCTTCGAAGGAATACCTGAAGCATGAAGGATCAATGAAGGGTGAGGACAGAGGGGAGGCCATCTTTTTCGTAATCAGTTGGTTTATGGATTTATTTTTTCAAAGACTTTAGGTGTTCAAATTCATAGGTGTTATTTTCAAGGTTAACATTATATGGCTGGTAGGATACAAAAATTTCCTTTGAAAATGTCTATTTTTTTCTGAAATGTTTTCACACAAAAAAGCATTCAAAACAATTAATTGATTCTGAGGACAAAGACACACACTGCTTGGAGGACTGCTGTATTTATAAGATTCACCATAGTTTCTTCTCATGCTTGTGTGTCGCTTGTAGTGTGTATGTGTGATCACCTGTACGAGATATCTCATCTAAAGTGAGTGTGTATGTTTGATGATCACCTGTACTCGTTATTTCACCTGTTGTGAGAGTGTATGTCATACAGTCACCAGAACTTATCACACCTGTGTGCATGTGTGTGATGATCATCTGTACTCGTTATCCCACCTGTAGTGAGAGTGTATGTCATACAGTCACCAGAACTAATCACACCTGTGTGCTTGTGTGTGATGATCACCTGTACTCGTTATCCCACCTGTAGTGAGAGTGTATGTCATACAGTCACCAGAACTAATCACACCTGTGTGCTTGTGTGTGATGATCACCTGTACTCGTTATCCCACCTGTAGTGAGAGTGTATGTCATACAGTCACCAGAACTTATCACACCTGTGTGCATGTGTGTGATGATCACCTGTACTCGTTATCCCACCTGTAGTGAGAGTGTATGTCATACAGTCACCAGAACTTATCACACCTGTGTGCATGTCTGCAATGGATCACCTGTACTCGTTATCCCACCTGTAGAGAGTTGTATGTGTAATGGTCACCAGTACTTATCACACATGTGTGCATGTCTGCAATGGATCACCTGTACTCGTTATCCCACCTGTAGAGAGTTGTATGTGTAATGGTCACCAGTACTTATCACACATGTGTGCATGTCTGCAATGGATCACCTGTACTCGTTATCCCACCTGTAGAGAGTTGTATGTGTAATGGTCACCAGTACTTATCACACATGTGTGCATGTCTGCAATGGATCACCTGTACTAGTTATCCCACCTGAAGTGAGATGTATGTATTATTTTCTCACCTGATGTAGGACACATAGGAGAGCCACTGTAGATAGGTTGGGATCGTATCAAAGTTGACGAAGAACCCACTAAACAGAAGGATGGGGATCGCTGTGACAGGTCCCAGGAACACAGCCACCTGTAAACAAAGGCAACACCCATTTACAAATACTGGCAACACACCTTTACAAACACAGGCAACACCCCTTTACAAACACAGGCATCATCACTTTACAAACACAGGCAACACCCCTTTACAAACACACCTTTACAAACACACCTTTACAAACACAGATAACACACCTTAACAAATACAGGCAACACCCCTTTACAAACACAGGCAACACCCCTTTACAAACACAGGCAGCACCCCTTTACAAACACAGGCAGCAACCCTTTACAAACACAGGCAACACCCCTTTACAAACACACCTTTACACACACAGGCAACACCCCTGTACAAACACAGGCAACACACCTTTACAAACACTGGCCACACCCCTTTACAAACACAGGCAACACCCCTTTACAAACACAGGCAGCACCCCTTTACAAACACAGGCCACACCCCTTTACAAACACAGATAACATCCCTTTACAAACACAGGCAGCACCCCTTTACAAGCACCCCTTTACAAACACACCTTTACAAACACACCTTTACAAACACAGATAACACCCCTTTACAAACACAGGCAACACACCTTTACAAACACAGATAACACCCCTTTACAAACACAGGCAACACCCCTTTACAAACACAGGCAGCACCCCTTTACAAACACAGGCCACACCCCTTTACAAACACAGATAACATCCCTTTACAAACACAGGCAGCACTCCTTTACAAACACACCTTTACAAACACAGATAACACACCTTTACAAACACAGGCAAAACACCTTTACAAACACATCTTATACAAACACAGATAACACGCCTTTACAAACACAGGCAACACCCCTTTACAAACACACCTTTACAAACACAGATAACACACCTTTACAAACACAGGCAACACCTTTACAAACACAGGCAACACACCTTTACAAACACAGGCAACACACCTTTACAAACACAGGCAGCACCCCTTTACAAACACACCTTTACAAACACAGATAACACACCTTTACAAACACAGGCAACACCTTTACAAACACAGGCAACACACCTTTACAAACACAGGCAACACACCTTTACAAACACAGGAAGCACTGAAGACCACAGAGACGCCGTTACAAATATTGGTTCCAAGCAGAGCTCTTAGTGCCAGTGCCTAACTCTGCAGTCAGTCAGTCAGTCAGTCAGTCAGTCAGTCAGTCAGTCAGTCTCTCTTACATCTCTTTCACTCACTAAACTGCTTAATCAACAAACCAATCAACAAACCAATCAATCATGCTCTCACAAAGCCACTCTCCCGCACGTCATCTCCCCAGTAGACAGATTACCTGTAGTGACGTAGCGGCCCCAATAAGCAGCCCCAGCGACTGAGCAACCAGTGACGTCTGAGTCGACAGGGTCAGGAACATCACAAACCTCACAAAGTCGTTGGGCTGCGAAGTCATCCAGTAAACAATGGACCCATACACCAATGGAAATATAATCTGGAATGAAATTATATATATAGTAACATAGGTGAGGTGATTTTTGCACTTATATATAGCCATGTGCATGCACGTATGTGTGTGTGGCTGCTTGTACTAGTCCGGACTGATGCCAAATTATAGTGCTAGCCCACTGAGATACCATGCCGCAGTTTAACATGAATATCCCACTCAGACACAGTATACTGACTCGGTCCTTGTTTTAGCCCCTTAATGCCGAGCACCTGACAGGGTAACAACAAGTACCATCTTTAAACGTCTTTTTGTATGATGCGGCTGGAGATCGAACCCCGGACCTTCTGCTCTCTGGGTGGACGTTCTACCACGAAGCTGGTCACACTCTGGGTGGACGATCTACCACTAGACCACGGAGGCGGTCACAATCTCCGGGTGGACGTTCTACCACTAGACCACGGAGGCGGTCACACTCTGGGTGGACGTTCTACCACTAGACCACGGAGGCGGTCACACTCTCCGGGTGGATGTTCTACCACTAGACCACAGAGGCGGTCCAAACTTCCAATAGACATTAAATGAAGCTGAAGATATTTTCTGAATACATTATTTTCTGTATTTTCCATACTCCTTTTCAGAAGTGTCCTCAATTAATCCGATTTAGATACACCTATGTTTGTTTGTTGTTAATGCAGCACTCAGCAATAATCCAGCTTTATGACGACAGCCTGTAAATAATAAACTCTGGACCAGACAATCCAGTGATCGGTATAGAGAGCAGCAGTCCAAGTTGTCGGAGTACGATGGACCAGCTGTCTCTTACGACCAGCATAGGTTGCTGGGGAACTATTGTAGCCCGGGGTGGAGCTATTGTGATGAAGTTGTACAATGACTGATCCCTATATCAGCAGTTTATCACCAATGATTTGAAGGAAACATACATTCCAAAGTTCAATTTCCTCAGTCAGGTGAGTTAAAAAAAGGAAATATCAAGTTTCAAAATCCTAACAGGAAAGATGCCATCATCACACCCAGCAAAGCCCACGGCCAGTTTGAGTGAGTGAGTGAGTGAGTGAGTGAGTGAGTGAGTGAGTGAGTGAGTGTTTCACACCGATTCTAGCAATATTCCAGCAATATCACGGTTGGGGGACACCAGTAATGGGTTTCATAGATTGTACCCATGTTGGGAATCTAACCCAGGCCTTCAGCATGACGAGCGAACGCTTTAACCACTAGGCCACCCCACCGCCTCACAGCCATTTTGAGATATCCAGGGCCCTGTTCCACAAAGTGATCTTAGCCTATGTTAAAGGATGGAAGTTACTATCATCTTAGTGCTAAGATCGCTCAGTGGGACAGGGCCCAGGCCTCCAGACACTGCTTCGAAGCTCACCTGGAATGGCATGTCGGCCATGGTTTTAGCAAGGTAGTAGGCCTTGAGACTGTACCAGTAGTTCAAGTGCTCCCTGACAAACACTGCCATCTCCATCGGAACTGAAATACGGAAAATAACAGAAAATGATTATTCAAGCCCAGCACAAGAAGATTTCTTAATGAATTGTCTTGTGCATTACACAATTTTCTTTGGTGTAGTGTGCGCTTTTTTGCAAAAACACAGCTGCGTAGAGAGTGTGTTCCATAATGAGTTTTTTTTTATTTAAACAGTAAATCATCATGTTTTATCTCATATTTCAAATTTGTATTGACCAAGTTTATTATCAACTGTTTGTTTACCTGACTTTTCCTAAGGGATACATTGGCATTTATTTCTGTGCACAAAACTCAACAACAAAAATAATTCCCAAATACTGAATCACCTTGAAGGGGTGCGCATAGGAAATATGGTAATCATTTTATATATTTCTTGTCACTTCTTAAAAGCAAGGGACACTAGGGAACTATCCTACCTAGAATCTAACAGGGAGACAAGGGGTCCTGTTACCCACACTGAGGTAGAGGAATCAGAGTGAGCGAGTATGATTTTACGTCGCTTTTAGCAATATTCCAGCAATATTACAGCAGCGGACACCAGAAACGGGCTTCACACATAGTACCCATGTGGGGAATCAAACCCAGGTCTTTGGTTTGATGAGCCAATGCTTGAACCACTAGGCTTCCCCGCTGCCACGGAGGAATCAGGTGAAATCGGGTTTAACGTCGCTTCCAAGATTATTGCACTTATATAGCGACGTGTGTGTGTGTGTGTGTGTGTGTGTGTGTGTGTGTGTGTGTGTGTGTGTGTGTGTGTGTGTGTGTGTGTGTGTGTGTGTGTGTGTGTGTGTGTGTGTGTGTGTGTGTGTGTGTGTGTGTGTGTGTGTGTCAGAGTGAGAGAGAGTGTGTGTGTGTGTGTGAGATTGTACTAGGCCGGACTGATGCCGCTTTATAGTGCTAGCCCACTGAGATACCATGCCGCAGTTTAACATGAATACCCCACTCAGAGAGAGTATACTGACTCCGAGACGACCAGTCCTTGTTTTAGCCCCTTAATGTCGAGCGCCAGACAGGGTAACAACAAGTACCATCTTTTAACATCTTTTGGTATGACGCGGCCGTGGATCGAACCCCAGACCTTCCGCTCACCGGGGGGACGCTCTACCACTAGACCACGGAGGCGGTCTGGAGGAATGAGAGTGGGTACAGCTACTCACATGTGAGGACAGTCGGCATCAGGGCAGTGAACATCAGGAACAGCATACAGAAGAACAGACATCCCGCGTTGTTGAAGACTTTGCTGGCTTCGTTGCCAATGCCGAGATAGAGCAGGCCAATAAGGATGCCGACAGTCAGGTGGGAGATGAGTCTCAGTCTCGTCAGGGTCTGCAACACAACAACAGGATTCATGTGAACAGCATCATTAGTTTGTTGTACAGACACAGTGCCTGCCTGCCTGCCTGCATGCCTGCCTATGTATTCAGTTATATTTTAATTTGTAGATTCTCAAGTAATTGCTTTGCATTATTTCAACTGAATCAAAATGTGATTTGTCTCTTTTTTTTCAATA
Source organism: Haliotis rufescens (assembly GCF_023055435.1). Lineage (NCBI taxonomy): Eukaryota > Metazoa > Mollusca > Gastropoda > Lepetellida > Haliotidae > Haliotis > Haliotis rufescens. The sequence goes on from NW_025963868.1 coordinate 24,109,337, forward strand.
TTATCATTATCACATAGGTCAGAGGTGTCTAACTGTATCACGACAGGTCAGAGGTGTCCAACTGTACTACGACAGGTCAGAGGTCACTTACTGCATCATGACGTAGGTCAGAGGTCACTTACTGCATCATGACGTAGGTCAGAGGTCACTTACTGCATCATGACGTAGGTCAGAGGTCACTTACTGCATCATGACGTAGGTCAGAGGTCACTTACTGTATCATGACGTAGGTCAGAGGTCACTTACTGCATCATGACGTAGGTCAGAGGTCACTTACTGCATCATGACGTAGGTCAGAGGTCACTTACTGCATCATGACATAGGTCAGAGGTCACTTACCGCATCATGATGTATGTCAGGTCAGAGGTCACTTACTGCATCATGACGTAGGTCAGAGGTCACTTACTGCATCATGACGTAGGTCAGAGGTCACTTACTGTATCATGACATAGGTCAGAGGTCACTTACTGCATCATGACGTAGGTCAGAGGTCACTTACTGCATCATGACGTAGGTCAGAGGTCACTTACTGCATCATGACATAGGTCAGAGGTCACTCACCGCATCATGATGTATGTCAGGTCAGAGGTCACTTACTGCATCATGACGTAGGTCAGAGGTCACTTACTGCATCATGACATAGGTCAGAGGTGACTTACCGCATCCCTCATGATGGAGGTGAATGTCCTAATGAAGAGAATCCGGAACTGGGTGAAGCAGCTGGTGGCAAACGTGTGACACTCCTGGTCGTACATCAGGTCCTGCAACAGACGACACACTTGATGGCCCCACACAGTTGGATAGTGCTAACTACAAACCCATGGACTGCTTCTAGGAAACTGTTGCTATAGTAACTAATAGTCCAACTGCACATAACGTAGGTGAACCAACCAAAGAGCCACCAGTCGTAGACATTCGCCTACCATTGATCACAGGGCATGGTACGGATATATAGAGAATCTCACCCGACATCAAAAATAACAACACGAGTTGATAAAAATATTTTTTATATCAAAAGACAGGAGGGTAAGATTTTACTTATTATCCAACATCATTCTTCAAACTTTTTCAGTTTGTAGACAGTAATAAGCAGTGTCTTAAGTGTAAAAAGTACTGCTAACAGCTTCAGTAGCAGAGCCACTAGTGATGTCATTTGATTATGATATCATGGTAACCTATGACGTCACAATGGTCTGCAAAGCATTGTGATGTGATATCTACAATGTAGATATCGCTTGATCTCACCTGTGGAACCAATATCTCCTGTGGGAGCCAGTTTTGGATGATAAAATTAGTGCAAAGCTGAGATTTTATACAGTAAATCTTGTGAGTAAGCGAGTGAGTATGTATGATTTTACGCTGCTTTTAGCAATATTCCAGAAATATCACGGTGGGGGACACCAGAAATGGGCTTCACACATTGTACCCAAGTAGGGATTCGACCTGGGTCTTTGGCTTGATGAGCCAACGCTATAACCACTAGGCTACCCCACCGCCCAGCAAATCTTATAATGCTCAGGAAGAAGTGAGTGAGTTAAGTTTAACACCTCCTTGAACAGTATGCCAGTTATCATGGTGTGTCAGCTTAATTTGGGAGAAAATCCACAAGTGATGCAGGTCTCAGACTTTCACCACTGTGGTGAAACCCACGAGCACGGGTTTAGTGCCAACAAACCTAGAAACAAAATTGGGGCGAACCAGGATTCGAACACAATCATAGGTTTCTAGCATGCCCTAGGAGCACTTTAGACAACTGGGCCAGACAATCCAGTGATTGATATCATGAGCATCGATCCACACAATTGGGATACGATGACATGCATCAACCAAGTCAGCAAGCCTGGTCACCCGATCCCGTTAGTCGCCTCTTACAACAAGCATGGGTTGCTGAAGACCTATTCTTCCCCGGATCTTCACGGGTCAAGTTCTTGTTTTGACACCATTTTGACCAGTATTTCAGTTACATCATTGAGGATGCCAGCCACTGTGGTGAAACGGTAAAACAGTGAAACACATGGTGCTGATGAACCAGGAAGCAATCAGGGCTATTCTGGGATTAAAACCCAAGACCTAGCTTTCTCGGGGGCAGTGGGGAAACCAAGTGGTTAAAACGTTTGCTCGTAATGCCGAAGACCCAGGTGCGATTCCCCACTTGAGCTCTGGTCTACCCCCGCCATAACATTGCAGCGTAAAAGCAAACTTGCTCACTCCTAGCTTCCTGACACAACTCCGCACAGCTGTTTCAGTGAGTGTTTTACGCCACTTTTAACAGTATTCCAGTTATATCGCGGCGTGTCAGCTTAATGTGGTAGGAAAGCCCGAAGTGATGCAGGTCTCAGACGTTTCCCACTTGGTGAAACCCACGAGCAAGGGTATGGTGCTGACAAACCTAGAAACATAATCAGGGCGAACCGGGATTGGAACCCACAATAAAAGTGACTGACATCATGAGCAACAATTTCTCGTACGAGGACCCACCCACAATCACACCCAAACCTGTTTCTCCTAAATACTTCATCCCTTCTTCTTGTTACTTCAACACGTGCAAAGATCCGTCATTTTGAAATTTCCCCATAAAAAAAATAGCTTGAGCTATTTGGGTCTTCCCATGTAATATTTCAAGAACATTAATAATTTTTTTAAATTTTCTATTCAGTGTAATAATTGTTCCAAAGTAGTGAGTGAGTTGGGTTTAACGCCGCTTTTAACAGTATTCCAGTTATATCGCGGTGTGTCAGCTTAATGTTGGAGAAAAGCCCGAAGAGATGCAGGTCTCAGACATTTACCACTTCAGTGAAACCCACGAACACGGGTATGGTGATGACAAACCTAGAAACATAATTGGGGCGAACCGGGATTCGAACTCACAATCATAGGTTTCTGGCGTGACCAAGGGACGCAACTCTGCACAGCGAATCTCGGGGACTTAGACGACTGGGCCACCCGTGCCACGTGTTCCAAAGTAACTAAGTTAATACTGTACTCAGCAATATTCCAGCTATATGACAGCAGCCTGTATTTATTCAAGTCTGGACCAGACAATCCACTGATTGAGAATATGAGCAATGATCCACGCCATCAGGGTACGATGACATATGCAATCAATCCAGGGAACGAGCCTGACCACCCGATCAATTAAGTCACCTCTTTGGCATAGGTTGTTGGGACCAATTCTAACCTGCATTCCCCATAGCGAAAGATGTAGGTGACTACCCAAAAGAGATTTATGTTAGTGTTGAATAACCCAGTACAAAGTAAATTTCCCACAGACAAAAATGTATAGATCTTTTGTGCACCATGAGAGAAGCGTCAGAGGGAAGCCTGACTCATCCTCCATTATCCAGGGTAATACATCTCCATTCCTTTATGAATAATACCCTGCACCTATTTGACACCATACCTTTGTTCTGTTAGTTTGTTTGTTTGTGTGTTAGTTGTTTAACACCGCACTCAGCAATATTCCAGCTATATGACAGAGGTCTGTAAAAAATCGAGTCTGGATCAGACAATCCAGTGATCGACATCATGAGCATCAATCCACGCTATTGGGATACGAAGACATGCATCAACCCAGTCAACTAACCTGACCACCCGATCACATTAGTCACCTCCACCTTTTACGGCAAGCACGGGTTGCTGAAGACCTATACTCCCCCTGATCTTCAAGGGTCACTGTTCTGAATTCGGTTTGAATGACAACTCTAAAAATAAAACTAGAAGTCGATTCATGTTACCCTGTCCATGCATCATATTCATGATTAAAACAAACAGCGATATCACCTATAGCAGACTCAACTTTTCAAATCTCTAATGCCTTCCCTCTCTTGTCCTAGAGTTAAAAAAAATAAATTTTCCAGCTGAAAGGTTTTTCATAACAGTCTCCATCTTTGCCTTAAGATATCGTTGGCCCACTGGGACCATGGGGTGAGGTCAAACGAGGTTTAACTTTGCATTCCAAATTATTACACCTATATAGCAACGTGCAGGTGTGTGGCTGCTTGTACTAGCTCAGACTCATGCCGGGTATATAGTGGTAGCCCCGAGATACCATGTAGCAGTTCGACATGAATACCAAGGATAACACAGCTTACTGACTCCGAGCTGAGAAAAAGAACAATCTGGGGATTGAACCACTGACCTTCCTCTCGCCGGGCAGACACTCTATCCACTAGACCACAGAATTGGTCCTACGCCGATATTGCACTCAATTTGACAAACAACTGTCAAACTCACAGACAGAAGACAGGGTCGATGTAACCGGTGGCCTGTTGGCCCATGGCCAGTTAAATCAACAAGCAGCCCGTCTGGCTTGTCAAAATTTCACCCCTTCTCTGTGTATGTTTAATTTTCCAAATTGGACACTGCTTGTGAAACCTGTAATTTCTAATCGGGGTGGGGGGTGGGGTTAACACTCAGTAGAATGACATACCCAGTGGCCATTTTGTTTTGTTCTGTACATCTTAAATGTTCATAAATCGACACGAAATGAGGCAAATGGAAGCCAAGATTTAATCTCATAGTTTTTAGGGTTCTAACATTTTGAAAACCCCTGATGAACTCAGTCGTGGCCTCCAACATTTAGGTAAGGGCCAGTTAGTTTTGAGAAGGGCCAGTAACTTTTGAAAGGAGAAAACCCAACTGGCTGCATCTGAATTTGTTGTCAAATCTACCCCTGGAACATATATTTTGATTAGCTGTTGATTTCAAACTAATGAGCGAGAGCAATTCTGTGTGTTAGCGTGATGAAGTGAAATAAAGTGGATGACGCTGATGCAAATAGGTCCAGGGTATTCATAACAGAATGGAGACCTACCACCCTGGATAATCTAGGAAGAAGCATGCCTGAACTTGGTGACAGAATATCCTCAAAACAAATACTATACACCATGCAACTATATAACTACAACTGGTAACTGGAGGGAACATCAAAACCAGACAAAACCAAATAAAAAATAAAAATATCATTTCATGCAGAAATATGCAAAATAATAAACAACAGAAAAGAAACTAAGACAACAAAAATACTATAAGTGGTACATTTACCATAAATCAAGGTCTAACGTGCCATGCCCCAATGACCAAAGCCGTCCTTTATAAGTTTCCATATTTTACTCAATATTTTCTTGATAATAAAGGAGAAAAAAATCTCAAAAATCTAAATGTAAGGTAAATAACCATTTACTTACTTATTTGTATTTACTTTGCACCAATACTTTAAATGTCCTTTTTAAGCAGGACCACTATTTGCTAGCATTTCATTCATAGGGATATTTTCCAAATCAAAATCTAGATTCTGTTTACAATTGTTACCAAATTGTGAACCGTTTCTTTTCCTATAGTTAATTACTTATTTTTAATTTTAATATTACCCCAAAATTTCCATCCCTTATCCCGAAGACCTTAACAGGTTACAGATGATTTGTTTAATAGTTATATTTCAGGATCTGCATATTGAGTGAAAGTGACTGGTTAACAATCTCATTGAAAGCCAATCTTTTACTCTGATATGATACTGCTCTGTATGAAGATCTGAAAATTCCTCCGTAAGATGTCACATCAGTCGAACCTGAGAGCGCTTTGACCGACGAATCTAAACAAAGGCATCATGGGTTTTTTAACCAATCAGATGCAATTTGTCTAAACAGTTTGGCTTTATTTCCGTGGTATTTTTAGATGGCGTAGATGTCAGAAACAACAGATTTTTTCAACTGTCTCCAAAATTGAAAAGGTCCAGCCTTCATTATTTACATTTCGAACTGGTCGTTTCAGTTCGTTTTCGCAATACAGAGATCAGACATGCTGTTCTGAATGCTTCATTAACTCGTAGCATGAATTAAGTGAGTGAGCATGGTTTTACGCCGCTTGTTGACCAAGGTCTTCAGTGTGACGAGCTTTCACGTACACCTGACACAACCTCCAACTGAGGGGTTGTCAGATCTTCGCACAGAGAGGCATCGTTTCCCAGTAAAAGGTTTGAAGTTAATGACACTGGATGGTTAATAAAGGCAGAGAAAGCAAAAAATTTATATCAGTTTTTATTTTACTGCATCTTTCAGCATATATACCTCAACTATAGGTTGAACATGGGTCATACCATACTACACTACAGAAAACCATGGTTACCATGGCAACGTTACAAACCTCAGATGATTCTGACTGCTGAAAACACAATAAACAAAGGAAAAACACTTTATAGTAAGTACACCTACAACAATTGAAACTCGACAAAAATACTAGAATTGACTAGCTAATCATGCTGGGAAACAACTATGTAGGATGTTTTTCATCAGTTAGTGCAAAACTTAGATACAAGACAGGGATCACAAAGTTATCTCCCTTTGAGAAGAACAGCATTAAAAATATGTTATCCAATCATACTTTTTTTAAAACTTTGTATGCAATGGTTTACTTGATTATATTACACGGCTGCATATTTTTCAGTCATACAAATTATGGTTTATTTTTCTTAACCAAATGACGAGGAAGATGAACTATTCAAAACAAGAAGCCAAGCTTGAAAATCGAGCACAAATATTTGCAGTCAGGTCTGAAGTGTGAAATTCAAAAGAGAATTTGAAAAGTAGAGATTTAAGCTAACGGCATGTGCTCATGGACCTTTGAAACTTGGTTAATCCAAACAAACAAACCTCAGTTTTGGGGACTCCTGCTATGCAGATACCGTTGACGCCCCTGGTAACGATGGGGGCGTGTCCGTTCGAGTATCCATTACAACATCCGTTCTCCATCAGCTTCTTTCTCTCTGCTCCCTCATAATAGTGATTAGGGCATTCTTCATGAACGCTGGGTGTTGGGGTGCATTCCATGGGCGTGGTGGCTGGACTGGGCGTGGGTGTTCGGGAGGCGGAGAGCTTGCGTTGGAACTCAATCTGGAAGGGGTCACACTTTCCTGTCTTGAGTGCCATCGTCAAACGCCGGACTTTGTCCTCTCCATACTCCCCGACTGACACCTCCATCACTGCAACAGGGATAAAGTGAAATTGGACTTCACGTCGCGTTCTAGGTTATCACAATTATGGAGAGATGTGCATGCACATGTGTGTGGTTGCTTGTACTAGCCGAGAATATGCCAGATTTATAGTGCTAGCCCACTGATACCATGCCACAGTTTAAACATGATCCCATTAATGTCGAGCGCCAGTCAACGTAACAAGATATACCATCTTTTGGTATCACATGGGCCTTGAAGCATCAAGGGGTTGCAACACAAGAATTAGTGAGTGAGTGAGTGAGTTCGGTTTAACACCTCTTTTTCCCATGTCAGCTTAATGTTGGACAAAAGCCCAAAGTGATGCAGGTCTCAGACGTTTACCACTTCGGTGAAACCCACCAGCATGGGTATGGTGCTGACAAACCTAGAAACATAATCGGGGCGAACCGGGATTCAAAGCCACAATCATAGGTTTCTGGCGTGCCAGAGGGACGCAACTCTGCAACCTGTGCCACCCACAAGAATTTTGAGTAATATTATTCATAATAATAGTGATAATAACCCAGTTCCTATAACAAAGGCAGAGCGGCTCTACATTGAAAACATGGCTCACTTATTACGGTTCTTCATGGGAGATAACTTACCGTAGTCGGCTGGGTTGTGGTAGTTGGGGCAGCGGAGTCCCTGAGACTCGAAGTACGGCAGTAGTGCCGGTATGCTCCCTCTGTACACGCACTGGCCCTCCGCCAACATGTACAACTGAAACCCAGGACATCAGGGCAATGTAGGACAACATCAGGGGGCAATGTAGGACAACATCAGGGGGCAATGTAGGACAACATCACGGGGCAATGTAGGACAACATCACGGGGCAATGTAGGACAACATCACGGGGAAATGTAGGACAACATCAAGGTGCAATGTAGGACAACATCAAGGTGCAATGTAGGACAACATCAGGGGGCAATGTAGGACAACGTCACAGGGCAATGTAGGACAACATCACAGGGCAATGTAGGACAACATCACGGGGCAATGTAGGACAACATCAAGGTGCAATGTAGGACAACATCAAGGTGCAATGTAGGACAACATCAGGGGGCAATGTAGGACAACGTCACAGGGCAATGTAGGACAACATCAGGGGGCAATGTAGGACAACATCAAGGTGCAATGTAGGACAACATCAGGGGGCAATGTAGGACAACGTCACGTGGCAACGTAGGACAACATCACAGGGCAATGTAGGACAACATCAGGGGGCAATGTAGGACAACATCAAGGTGCAATGTAGGACAACATCAGGGGGCAATGTAGGACAACATCATGGGTCAATATAGGACAACATCACAGGGCAATGTAGGACAACATCACGGGGCAATGTAGGACAACATCACAGGGCAATGTAGGACAACATCACAGGGCAATGTAGGACAACATCATGGGCCAATATAGGACAACATCACGGGGCAATGTAGGACAACGTCACAGGGCAATGTAGGACAACATCACAGGGCAATGTAGGACAACATCATGGGCCAATATAGGACAACATCACGGGGCAATGTAGGACAACGTCACGGGGCAATGTAGGACAACATCACGGGGCAATGTAGGACGTCACGTGGCAACGTAGGACAACATCACAGGGCAATGTAGGACAACATCACGGGGCAATGTAGGACAACATCACAGGGCAATGTAGGACAACATCACGGGGCAGTGTAGGACAACATCATGGGCCAATATAGGACAACATCACTGGGCAATGTAGGACAACGTCACGGGGCAACGTAGGACAACATCACGGGGCAATGTAGGACGTCACGTGGCAACGTAGGACAACATCACAGGGCAATGTAGGACAACAGCACGGGGCAATGTAGGACAACATCACAGGGCAACGTAGGACAACATCACGGGGCAATGTAGGACAACATCACGGGGCAATGTAGGACAACATCATGGGGCAGTGTAGGACAACATCACAGGGCAATGTAGGACAACATCACGGGTCAAAGTAGGATAACATCATGGGATGATGTAGGATAACATCATGGGTCAATATAGGATAACATCATGGGTCAATATAGGATAACATCATGGGATGATGTAGGATAACATCATGGGTCAATATGGGATAACATCATGGGTCAATATAGAATAACATCATCAGGGATAAAAAACTTTACTGATCAAGTTTGTTATCGAATGTTTACCTGAATTTGCTGAGGGGATCCGCCGCAATTTTGTTTTGCACATAAAACTCGAAAAATCTTTTTGGACAAAATACTGAATCCCCTAGAGGGGGTGTGTGCATTATACTTGGGAGGGCACTATACTCAAGAAAATATGGCAACGAGACAATTACATCCTGCTAACTGAACTTACATGATCGAACATCTCAAAGAGTTTGGCACTGGGCTGGTGTATGGTGCAGATGATGGTGCGACCGCCTGCGGCCAGCGTCTTGAGCAGACACACACACTGGTAGCAGGAGGCGCTGTCCAGGCCGCTGGTCGGCTCATCAAAGAACATGACAGGTGGATTGTTGACTAGCTCCAGGGCGATGGACAGCCGCTTCCGCTGGCCGCCGGACAGGTTGCAGGTCCTGGTCTTCTTGGCCTCTGAAAGGCTCAGTGTGTCAAGGATCTCATCAACCTGGGGACAGAAGGATCTCCTGTCAATACATGGACCAGCTGTCAATACATCGATCTCCTATAAACATAATCAACAAAACAACCCAAGGATCTCCTGTCAATACATGGACCTCCTGTCAATACATCGATCTCCTATAAACATAATCAACAAAACAACCCAAGGATCTCCTGTCAATACAAGTATCTAATCTACAAGACAACACAAGGATCTCCTGTCAACACAAGGGTCTTGTTCCCAGAGTTGACTTTCTGAAGATACCTACCATTTCCTGTTTTTCGGCATTGGAGAGGCTCTCGTTAAGTTTGAGATTGGCAGAGCACATCATGGACTCCTGGACCGTGAGGTGGGGGAGGAGGTGGTCGTCCTGCATGATGTAGCACGACATCTTCCTGAACATCCGCAGGTCGCGGTCCTTTCCTCGCACCAGGATCTGACCCGAGATGTTCTTTGTCCTGACAGAAACGAAATACCACTGGATAAAACCGAGGTCAATAACTGTCCATTTTACATGCATGATTGAGGTTCTAGACCACTTTCAGGGTCCAACCACTAAATATTCTGAGGTATTGTTTGAGACAGATTACCTAATGACATACATTTTCTTCTCTGAAAGAGAAAGAGACAGAAGCACTGCTTGGGGACCCACAACAGGTGTTAGAACATCAGCATGTCTAGTCAAATCTGAGAGCAAATTATGAGTGAGTGAGTTAATATTTAATGTCACATCGGCAATATTTCAGCCAAATTGTGAGGAGAACTTTCAGGAACTTTTGTATTTTTAAAAAACATCTATAACACGATGTTGCTATAGCAACTGAACTGACCTGTATCCTGCCAGAATGTTCATGAGGGAGGATTTCCCTGCTCCAGAGGGTCCCATTATAGCTGTGAGTTCCCCCGACTTGAACCGACCAGAGATGGACTTCAGGATGGTCTTGGGCTCTAAAACATCATCCAACAATCAGATCTTTATGATCCTTTACCCCAACAATCAGATCTATATGATCCCTGACTCCAACAATCAGATCTATATGATCCTTGACTTGAACAATAAGATCTTTATGATCGTTGACCCCAACAATAAGATCTATGTGATCCCTGACTCCAACAATCAGATCTATATGATCCCTAACTTGAACAATCAGATCTAAATGATCCATATGATCCCTGACTTGAACAATGAGATCTATATGATACTTGACTCCAACAACCAGATCTGTATGATCCTTGACTCCAACAATCAGATCTATATGATCCCTGACCACAACAATCAGATCTATATGATCCATATGATCCTTCTACTTCAACGATCAGATCCATATGATCCTTGACTCCATTGATGTAATTAAGGGTCTATGCAATGTCATTGTAAATGGCACCAAGAATGTCACTATATTTGGTTATTTCTATTTGCGTGCGTGCATGCGCTAGGCCGGAATAATGCCAGATTTTTCTCTCGCTCACCCACTAAGATACCATGCTCCAGTTAAACATGAATACCCCACTCAGACACAGCTTTCTGACTCCGAGCTGACTGGTCCTTGTTTTAGCATCTGGAGTGTCAGGCAGGGTAACAACAAGTGCTATCTTTTAGTGTCTTTCGGTATGACATAGGCCAGGAATTGAACCCTGGATTTTCCACTCTCTGGGTATATGCTCTATCCACTAGGCCAAAGAGGTGGTCTGAACTGATATATCTATTCAGGCCAAAATACAATTAAAATACAAAATACAATCTATGAAAGTATTTTTATTTTTTTTCAAACATGTAATCCCATCCGGACTTCACAAATACTTCCTATGTGAATCAGTAGCAGTACAGTGGTAACCATGGTGACCCTGAACATGATGAAACCTGAAGTTTATTTCAAAATTCCCCAAAGTAAGTGTGGTCTTATTAAGCCACTTCCAGCAATACTCAAACAATATCAGGGTAGCAGGGGACACTGTACCAATGTGGGGAATAGAACCTGGATCTACGGAATGACAAGCAAACGCTTAAACCACTAGGCTATTGCCACAAGACCCCAAAAAGATATTACTGAAAATTAAGCAAAATCCCTCTATAACCATGGCAACTAAGATGGAAAAAGATCAATAAAACATGTGCCCAACCTAATTTTACCGTTCCTTTGAGAATTTGATTATCTAACCTATGTTACAGTTCTGAAAATAACCCGATTAGCATGTGCACCAAGACAGAACATGTTATTGAATGTATCAACTAGACAGCAGGTTCTTCAAGGACATCTAACTACCATCATCGAAATGCCAACCAATTACCACTGTTGCCATGGTAACCTAGTAAATACAGCCTGTCAGTAAGTATCGGCTGAGGAGAGCCTCTGGTTTAGTCCAATATAACCTTTCATTAGATAATTGCTGTGGAAGGCTACAAAAGGATGGCCCACAGTGCCTCCATGAACAAACTGGTCTCATATTCCTCGACTGATCAGAGATGGCAGAAAGTGGTCCATTATATTTCTCAAGGGATGTAGGGGAAGCTTTGTTGTTAGGGCTGTTTATTGGCAAAAAAACTGTTGCAATACATTGCATTACTGGTATCTGTGTCATGATACATATTTTGATATTTTGGGACATGAGTGTTTGACAGTGTTTGACATTGATTGACAGTGTTTGACAGGGTTTGACATTGATTGACACAGGTTTAAGATGCAGATCCTATTTTTGACATATTAGTTTCTCATGTTACTCGTCGCCATTTTGTAGTCATGGATACAGGGAAGATAACAAGATGAAAGAAAATCACTTCCATGTTTCTTCCATTTTGTCGATCAATTTTGAAACATTATTTGTGAAAGAATTTCTTTGTAGATTTTAAGTTAAACAACACAGATAAGAACGAAACTTGTTTAAATATACTGGAGTGAGTGCGTTAGGTTTAACGCCACTTTTAACAGTATTCCAGTTATATTATGGCGTGTCAGCTTAATGTAGGAGGAAAGCCCAAAGTGATGCAGGTCTCAGACGATTACCACTTCACTGAAACCCATGAGCACGGGTATGGTGCTGACAAACCTAGAAACATAACCCGGGATTTGAACCCACAATCATAGGTTTCTGGCTTGCCCAAAGGACGGAACTCTGCAGAGAGAATCATGGCACCTCAGACGACTGGGCACCTGTGCCCCCTAAATATACTGGAAGACAGAAAACATATTGCACTGTTTGAGAAGCATAGTGCAGTATAAGAGTAATACCATGCTATCCTGCTAGTGGTCAAATTACAGTGAGTGAGTGAGTGAGTAGGGTTAATGCCGCTTTTAACAGTATTCCAGTTATATCACGGCGTGTCAGCTAAATGTGGGAGGAAAGCCCGAAGTGACGCAGGTCTCAGACGTTTACCACTTCGGTGAAACCCACGAGCACGGGTATGGTGCTAACAAACCTAGAAACATAATCGGGGCGAGCCGGGACTCGAAGTCACAATCATAGGTTTCTGGCGTGCCCAAGGGACGCAACTCTGCACAGCGAGTCGCGGCGCCTTAGACGACTGGGCCACCTGTGCCCCCTGGTCAAATTACAGAGTTCAG